>NC_136484.1:158324361-158536861 GCF_053919585.1 Euprymna scolopes | reverse complement strand
AATGTTAGTATATTAATATTGGAATATATATGTTTGTGTATTAATGTTGGTATAGTAATGTTAAGAAGTTACTGTTTGTATATTAATGTTACTATTTTAATATTGGCATATTAACGGTATATTAATGATAAGATGTTAATGTTGGTATATTAATGTTGATGTATTAGTGTTAGTATATTAATGCTTGTAATTTAATATTGGTATATTAATGTTGGGCTAATTGTCTATCTGCTTAAATTTGTTAGAAATATCTTATCCATATATGTACTGTCCATATATATAATTTTGTTGTTTTTTAAGCGACGCCAATCGGTTAATATGTTTAATTTGGTTTTATTTTTTCAGCACGATTGTTATCTGTAGAGCTTGACGATAATCGGTTAAGATGTTTAACTTTTTTTTTTTTTTTAGCGACGACAATCGATTAATATGTTTAATTTAGTTAGTTTTATTAGCATTTTTTTATCTGTAGAGACCCATGCCACATTGTATAATTTCTGGAGCTTTTTTTTATTTATTGTAGAAGTGGATTCCGGAATATGCGAATATTGGTATCAGCCAATCAAAATGAGCAGAATTTGAGAAGGGAGAATTTTTGAATCGGGAAATGGAAAGATTATTTTATGTGTATGTATGTAATAACCAGTTAATGGCGGTGCAAGCACAATATCCTAGGGAAATACAGAATTTGACTCGGTCTCAACTGGTAGCGGTTGGAGCACTAACTATTGAGAGAGAAAAATAGGAACTTCTTCCTTTGTAGATGTGGAAATTGTTATGGTGTTGCTTATCGGATGTAATGCAGCATTTTATTATCACGAGTGAATGTGGCAGAAATGGTGGTCGTAAGCGACATAAGATAATGACTGTCAGTTAGGGTAGATATATTGAATTTGTTTGTGGCATCTGTTGTTGCAAAAAATTTGTTTGTGGCATCTGTTGTTGCAAAAAAGGGAATTTCTGCAATCAAAATATTATATATGGAGATATATATTTGTACACGCATATTAATAAAAGCTCTCGCTGTCCGTTAATTAATCTTCCCATTTGGCCTGCACACTTACGTTTTAAATAGCTTTTTGATCGCTAATCTTGGAAATTGTTTCGATGTTTGTGACGTATCTCCGTTTTTTATGGTTTCTTTCGAATTCCAACTGATCTTAACATTTACGTTTTCCTCTCTTTTGCATCGCAACACTCTCCTCTCTCTATTCTCCTCTCTTTTTCTTATATGTCCAGGTTCTCACCACGCCCAGTCCTGTTCGACACTCTCGTCACAATTCCTACCCACTCCTTTCATTTAGTTCAGGCCTATCAACTTTTAGTTGTCTCCATATTTAATTAGTATTAGTTCACCCTGTGCATGCCCACGAATGAGGTACATGCGGAAAGCCGTGCGACATCGAGTCACCCTGATGTTTCCTGGACGCCTCGCCGTCTAGGCTCGAAATCTAGAGGGCTCCCATCATATGCAAAACAATTGTTTGAGATGTAGGAAACGCTGGAAATGTCCAAATGAAATCAAGTTCGCAGCAATAAAGTGACTTTTTCAAGCGGTGAAAGGTCATAAAACGACGTATTGGCTGTTGTGAGGTCAGTCGGGTTTTCGGTTCGGAGAAAGAGTCGTGGAAATGCGATTCATTCAACATTGACACTCGTCGATCTTTTCACCTGCCTCATCACATTTGATTTTATTGCCTTTTCTTTAGGTTCCGCTTTTTTATTACTTCATATACAGAGAATGCATTTTTTGAATACGTCTGTGTAAAAATTAATAAAAGAAGAATAGAAGAAGAAAAAAAAATGGCGAAGGAATACAAATTTTATAAATTAAAATAATGAACCATGAATATAATGTGTTCCAGGAAAAGTTACGTTGACAGGCCGGTTCTCCTTATATCATCGAAGTTAAGCAACGCCGAGCTTGGTCAGTACAAGATCGGTGACTATTTGGGAGTATCAGATGCTGTATGAAACAGGAACTTCCCCGTAAAAATAACTATAAAATAAATAAATAAAATAAAATAAACCATAAACATCATCATCCCTCCTGACCCGGATGTATATGTGATCAGGGACCGTTTTAGAATTAAATTCTCTAGAAACTTCCTTTGCCGGAGAAAACCAGCTCAATCTGACCAGAGTGAATACCCCACCAGATACGAGGCAGATCGCATGTATATGATAATTAGGACTATGACAACAGCATATTCTTTTCATTGTTTTGACCCTCGACACAGTTAGACACGGTTAATCAACCGAGAACCACATCACTCTATATAAAAGCATATAAGATATCAACGGATACACACTCGAGAGTTAAAAAGATGAAAAGAATATGCTGTTATCCTAGCCCTAACGATGATACGTTAATGCGTCTCATGTTCGTAGGTACTTTATCACTTGGAATCGCCCACTCTTGGGATCGCCCGACCGCCAAAGATACCATGCAAATAAATAAATAAATAAATAAAATAAATAAATAAATAAAACAAAATAAATAAATAAAATAAAATAAATAAATAAAATAAAATAATAATTTACAGGGAACATGAACTGGAATATATACATTGAGAGCATTGCCAAGTCTGCTGTAAAGAAGGTGGGCTCTCTCTAGCGTGATGGGAAACTACTTACGCCTGAAAGTATCCTGCGGCTCTATAAGGCCGCCATTCGCCAATGTATGGAGTACTGTTGTCAGATTTGGACTGGTGCATCTGCTGCTTGTCTCTCACTCCTGGACAGAGTTCAAAAGAGAGTTGCCAACCTGATAGGTCCTGAACTGTCATCTAGGCTTCAGCCTTTTTCCCACTGATGAAATGTGTGCCTCTGCCTGCTCTACAAGTACTTTAATGGTGAATGCTCTGACGAACTACAAACACTTGTACCCCTTCGAAGTGACTACCCCGACAAACACGATAAGCAGCTAAGTTCCACCCCTTCACAGTAGAGATCCCCAGGTGTAAGAAAGTTTTCTACTTAAATAGTTTCTTCCCCAGAATATGAGAAAGATTCTACTCCAATAGTCCCCCCCCCTAGAACTGCTATTGGAACTCCCTTCCGGGATTCTGCTTTCCCAACTGTACTGACATGCAGAAGTTTAAGTGTAATGTGAACAAACATCTTGCTACTCATCTCCCTTCAATTATGTCCTCGATAGTAGCTCCTTACTTCAAAGTGGCACTGTGCCTTGTTTGGAGTGAAAATTGATTTAAAAAAAAATTGATTAAACGATTTTATCCAATGTGACGCACTTTCTTCGTCTACGTCTAAGATGGTGACTGAGATGATTCTAGTTAAGAGCAGATTAGATATTTTTTAAACTAAGGTGTCTGCACTTATTAAGGCCAAAAGATTAAATGGGTGTTAGGTGGACGACGAGGCATCATAGTAATTGGAAATGATGGCGTTGATTGGGCAATATTTGATTATTTAAGAGGACGATTCATAAGTATATGTTTACATTGGACTTGCAAAACGAACATGTTGTAGTCAACTGGGAAGTAGCTCCGCGGCATTGTGTTCCGCAAATAGGAAGTTATAGAAAAGAAATTTTGCTCAGGAAAGTTTCGTTTAAATTTAAATAGAAATAAGGAGAAAGAGAGAAAGAGAGAGAGAGAGAGAATGAGAGAAAGAGGGGGGGAAACTATTGACGCGTTTTTATTGTGAATGTTTTACAAGAAGGGAGAACCATAGGTCGAAGTTCAGTCGAAAATTTATTTACACTAGACTTAAAAACAACCCTATTTTAGTCAGATGGAAAGCAGTCTTGAGATACAATGTTACACAAATGGGCAATTCTAGGCCAATAAGTTTGTTTACGAAAGTTTCATTTAGTTTTAGGTAGCGATAAAGAGAGGAAGGGTAACTATTGAGAGTGGTTGTAGCTAGATGACTTTTTATTGTGAATATTTTGAGGAGGGAGAGCCATAGATTGAAGCTCAATCGAGCACTTGCCAGGGAAAATGAGGATAGAATAGAGAGAGAGAGAGAGAGAGAGAGAGAGAGAGAGAGAGAGAGAGAGGGGGGGGCAATGTCTTTTCTGTGAGAAAGAGGTCGTAAGGAGGAGAAAATGCATCACTCACTAGATTTCGAAGATTGTCAAAGCAGGAAAGCAGCATCTTCTCAGATGTGGCAATAGTACATCTTAGGGTGCATTTGTCTCTTCTGTACATGTACAGGATTGCGCCAGGAGTGAGATACCTTCTAGAGTGGTGGAATGGTCCAACCATTCGTTTCAAGTCTAGAGTCTAGTTTGAAGGTCAGTTTCAAACAAAAAGACTGTCAAAGCTGAAGTCGGGAAGCATTCATTTCGTTTAGCAGGAATCAGAGCAATAGCGGCGGAAAGAAAAAAAAAAAGCTTGGTTTTGGATGCAACAAGGCACTAGGTTACGGAAGACCAACAATCCCCTTATTATTCCCCATACTTTTGATAACCTTGCGCCTAATTTCTTTTAAATGTTATTTTTAAATATTTTCTGCGAATAAATATTACAAAATGTAGTATCTGTTTTCTCCAAAGATGATAAAATAATATCATTGAGTCTGAATTCGCTGCGGACATCCAGTGAATGAAAATAAGTCACAAACTCCTAAAAATAAATTGTGAATCCCCAAGAACAGAAATACGTTAATCGTAGTATTAGATAAAATGTTTTAATTTGAACTCAGTGTAATAATGTCGGGTTGTCTGTGTCCGCCTCGAACATCCGTAGAATGTGAATATTTTCTTAAGCGCGGACGGCAACAATATAAAACAGATGAAAGATAGAACTGTGGAATTTGCACGGGTCCCACAAGTATTTTTTTCGAAAGAAATTTGGCCTTTTGGTCAAGATCAAAGTGTAGTATCTGTTCTTCAGATGCTGCACTTCCATTTTTTTTTTTTATTTTTTTTTTTATTACATTTTCACCCCAAACAAGGCAAATTGCCACTTTGGTGTAGGGGGCTACTATCAGGGGCAACAACTACTGGGGTACTATGTAGGGATTTGGGCAGCAAGGTGTCGGTTCACGTTACACTTGAACTTCTGCACGTCAGTACTGTTGGGGAAGCAGGGACCTGGAATGGAATTCCAGAGTCTTGCGGTTCTGGGGAAGAAACTATTGGAGTAAAAAGATCTTTTACATCTAGGGACCTCTACAGTGTGGGGGTGGGATCTAGTAGCCTGTCGGGTTTGTCGAGGGTGCTCGCGTCGTGGGGGCACAAGTGATTGCAGTTCATCAGAGCATTCACCACTAAAATACTTGTAGAACAGGCAGAGGGATGCAACATTTCGTCGATGGGACAGAGGCTGAAGCTTAGATGCCAGTTCAGGGCCTATCAGATTTGCGACTCTCTTTTGAACCTTGTCAAGGAGCGAGAGACTAGTAGCAGATGCACCAGCCCAGATGTGGCAGCAATACTCCATACATGGGCGAATGGTGGCCTTATAGAGGTACAGGATACTTTCGGGTGTTAGTAGTTTTCTAGCACGGTAGAGAGAGCCTACCTTTCTTGCAGCGGCCCTGGCAATGCCTTCAATGTAATTGTTCCAACTCATGTTTCCTGTGAACGTTAGGCCAAGGAGTTTGAAAGATGGACTCTCAGATAAAGGGTCGTTGGCCATTGCTATTGGTGGTAGAGAGGGTTTCTTGTAATTATTGAATGAAACTAGTTTAGTCTTGGCAGCATTGAACGCGACCAACCACTTTTGTCCCCATTCCACTACAGATTGGAGGTCTTCCTCTAGTGTTTCTGCCATTTCTTTAGAAATGTGTTCATTCGTCTTCCTGTCGTGTCTGCCATAGAGTGTAGTGTCATCAGCATATATACCCATCTCAGAGGCAATGTTGTCGGGGAGGTCATTTATGAATATCAGGAACAATAGAGGTCCAAGGATAGAACCCTGGGGCACTCCCGCATTTATATCATATTGTTTAGATGTACGACCGTCGAGGACTACCTGGATTTTTCTCTTATCTAAGAAGGATTTAATTATGTTAAGTATTCTACCAGTGATACCGTAAGATCTAATCTTCCTGAGGAGACCCTCATGCCATACCCTGTCAAAAGCCTTAGATATATCTAGAGCTACCGCTCTGCCTTCCCCCGCTTTGTCCAGTGATTGGTATATACGTTCAGAGATCACGGTGAGGATGTCTGCTGTGGAACGGGCTTGTCTAAATCCATATTGTTTGTCAGTCAGTAGTTTAGCATCTGTAAGATGATGGACTAGAGCATGGTTAATTATGGTCTCAAATATTTTGGCAAAAAGTGGGAGGAGGCTAATGGGGCGATAATTTGATGGGTCTGTCCTTTCGCCAGAATTCTTGAATACTGGTACAACAGAAGCAGTTTTCCAACAGCCCGGAAAGCAAGCTTCATTAAGACATTTGTTGTAGAGTTTGGAGAGAACTGGAGCTACTTCGGCTGAGCACTTTTTTAATAGCACAGCTGGGATAAGATCGGGTCCACATGCTTTTGAGGTGTCAAGGTTTTTTATGATAGCATGCACCTGAGCAGGAGTGGTTTTCAGATCGTCTAGTGTGGCGTCTGCCCGCATAGGAAAGTCAGGTAGGGGGTGGTTGGAAGGGTCCAGTGTGGAGTTTGAGGCAAACCGACTGGCAAGCATGTTAGCCTTGTCGGTTGCTGAGGAGACAACCTCGTGATTGTTGGTTAGTGGGGGAATTGTTGATTGCCCATTATTTACTACACTGTTGTAGATTTTCCAGAAGTCTCGAGTTCCTAGTTTTTGTGCTTCGATGCGCTTTTTAGTGGTTTCCGTAAATTCTCTTGTTCTCTTTCGGTGGAGGAGAAATCCTTCACGACTGAGACAATTTTTATTTTTGTACCTTTTCTCCACGTTAAAAAACGACCCTGGTGTCTAACTCTGTCCCGTGGGGAGGCATAGTAAATAGGTACTGTGTATATTTCATAGTATTGCCCGGGTATAGACATTTGTGAAAAAAAAAAAAAAATTTAAATGACTTACATGTCATGAGAAGGTTGATGATCGGAAGAGGGTCAGTTTCACCTTTGATTTTGCGAAACCTAGTAACGTTCTTGGCTCTAGTTTTATACTTCTTGCTGAAAGGAAGTGATTTGCATATATGTTTGTTACTGGTTATTTAAGATCGTCATTAGGACTGAATGTTATGATGACGGTTATGCTTCTAAAGAACCTTCATACTTGTTTCCTTTACTCGAGTTCAAGTGCACTTGTTTATACTTGTGTTATTTGACTCCTTACACATGTAATAGGTGGATATATTTTCACAAACATAGAAAAAATACGTGTGAGGTTGATCTTTAGGTTTTAGTGTTACTGGTAGTTTAAAAAAAAATGTTATCATTTTATAATTGTACCTTTATTGATATAGATAAATAAACATTAGATTTTATAAAGAAAAGAAAGAATAAATCCGCAACTCAGTTGCTTTATACAACAGTGCCGTATAAATAAGTGTCCTGCCATCAAAAATTCTTTTCTTTTTCTAAACATCTATGAAATACAATGTTCATTAACGGAACTATTTGTTATATTAAAATTAAATAGAAAACAAGAAAAGTATATATATATATATATATATATATATATATATATATATATATATATATATATATATATATATATATGTTATATTGGATCTAAGGGGATACTATTTGGGACCATGCCTAGGAAAGATTAAAAAGATGTTGGTTTACGCTACATTTAAACTTCTGCGTATCATTACAGTCAGGGAAACAGGTAGCAGTAAAGGCATTTCAAAGGCCAGCTGTTCGAGGGAAAATAAAACTATTAGAGTAGAAAGCTTTCTGAAAAAAAAGCAACAACTCTATAACTAAATATTTACAGGCTTTAAAAGAATTGGAATCAGTATTTGTATCGGAATCGGAAATATGGAACAAAATCGTTAATTGCATCGTTATCGGGGCGTTTGGACAATTTTAAAACATTGTTAATTCTCTATCCACATAGCAGCAGTGGCATAGCATAACGGCTAGAAACGCCAACTGTCGTTTGGGCGGCCGAGTTTCGATCCTGGCTTGAGGTACTTGCTTGTCTAGCCGCACTGATAAGCTGTGATACAGCGAAACAGTACTCTATGTAGATGACTATACATCTATATGCATATGTATGTATACACACACACACACACACACACACACACACACACACACACATATATATATATGCATATATATAAGTGAAAGTGTGTGTGTGTGTGTGTGTGTGTGTGTGTGTGTGTGTGTGTGTGTGTGTGTCTGTGTACATTTCCTTCACAATAACTCTGTTAATTGTCAGTCTACAGACTCGAAATTTGATATACAGGGTACTGAGATTTGGGAAACTCTATGTGAATGATTTTCGACCAGAAATTTGGCTGTTAAGGGGTCAAAGTTCAACGATTTGATCTTTAAGAACTCTACCAAACTCCTCCGACAATTTTGGGTCTAAACACTTGAGATTTTAGACATAGGTTCCTTGGACATGGATCTAACTTAATAACTTGATTTGAGCCCAAAACAATAAATTTTAATAGGTCATAATAGGGGTCAAAGTTAAAAAAATTGACTTTTCTTTGGGGGGGGGGTAAGCATACATCTCCAAACACCCGGGCAACGCCGGGCTGAAATGCTAGTATAATATAAAGCTTTACGTCTGTGTGTGTGTCTAGTCACGAATAGGCTCCTATATGGTTGACTATTATAGAAAACTGATCACATATAATGATAGAAGATGTATCGAGACACAGGAATGGGTATGTTTGATCTGGCATAATGATGATTCATTAAAATTGTGGGGTCTGCGTATGCGCCTGGTCCACAAAGTATGGAAATAAAAAATTTAAAAAAAAAAAAAGTTTACATGTTTTTTTTTTATATAGATGTACATAATAATACTTTGATAAGTATGTTTTAACTTAAATAGGGATTGTATAATAAAATTGTGAGGTCTGCGTTCGCGCCTGGCCTCCATAGAATGGAAATAGACACAAACTTTAATAAAGACTTTTCATATCTATCTGTGTAAGTATACTTTGAAAATTATGTTTCAGTTTGAAGAAATATGGTATAATAAAATTATGGGGTGTTCGTTTGCGCCTGACCTCCATAGAATGGAAATATGTCTCAAAGTTTAACAAAGTTTTTTAATATATATCCACAGAATATTGTGATAAGAGTTTTAGTGTGAACAGGTATGGTATAATAAATTATGGGGTTTATCTATTTTATTTTTACTTTCATCATATTTTGCTTTGGTTTTGATACCCCCAAATTCGAAGCCATCTCTTTACAACCCTTCCTTTTCATAACCTATTATACTTTCATAAATCAGAGTCCATTTTCTGTAGGCTGTTTTTGAACCCAGTCGACGACGGGTACTTTTGCTAGTATATATATATAGTAAGTTATGAAAATACATATGGCAATTAAGCTACACAGAATATTCCGCGTTTAATATTTGTTAGAATTATATATATATATATATATATATATATATATATATATATATATATATATATATATATATATATATATATATATATATATACACACTAATTGAAAGCGCATATTTTTGGTTCTATGGGACGAAACTAGATGAAAATATGCAGGTATTTTGAAGATTTTCATAGTATTCCACGGTTAAAATTTTATGACAATTCGTAAAAACCAATGAAATATGCCCAAATTTGACTACATTTGTATATATATTGTCCTGGCCGGCGGCTTCAGTTTTGCTGATTCGGTTGACTCCCTTGTGGCCTTGGCAGGCCATTTATGTATATATATATAAAGAGGGAAAGAAAGAGAGGAGAAGGGGCCACATTTATTACTCGATATTTTTTAAGAATTATATTTGAACACGTTCAATCTTTCCGCCTCAAAACCAATTCTAGCATTCAGGATAGTAATTAATGCTTCCGTTTCGTCTCTTCTATTCATTACATACATTAATTTCCGACTTTTAACAACTTTCATGCTCTTCAAGAAGACATTAATATATTACGAATTTTCTGTACTTGTAGATAGCTACACAGACAGAATTATATTAGAAATGAAATATAGATAATAGCAGATTGAAATAGATGAATTGAAAGATCGATGTATAAATTGATAAATTTATGCATAGACAAATTGATAGATAAACTAGCACGGTAACCCGACGTTGCCAGGGATTGAATGATGATCAACGAATGTGTCACACTCCTATATTTTTATTGTCATCGAAATCGGTAAAATGATCCATTTTTCAATCAAATAGATTATTTTCCTACTCGTTGGGGACCCATCGTGGTGCACCGGAAAGAAGCTCACATGCCTCTCGCTACGATTTATTAAAAAATACATTGTAGTCTACATTGCACTGTAGAGAACCCAGTGTTGATTTTATGAAATAATTTTTATATATAATGGCTTGAATTAAAGTTTAAGATGCAAAAAGTAAAAATCATATTCCAATTGTACTCTAAACAGAAACATTCATTTCGAACGCGCACCAATCATATAAAAGAACCTACTGTTACTTTTATATGTCGAGCCTTTCGGCTTGTGTAATAATAAAACTTCTCAAATGCACTTGTGATGCTAGGTTGCATAAGATGTTAACTTTGGTCCAAATCACCGGTCACTTCTTTCATCGAATTATTTAGATTATTGATTATTGATAGTTATCGATTATTATAGATTATTAGTTATTGATTAGTGATAGTTATCGCCAATGTTCTGATACAAAACCCATTCAAGACCACTGGCAAGCACATGAAGTTCCTTCGTGTGAAATTTCATAAAAATCGGCCGAGTCGTTTTCGAGTCCATTGGGAACAAGCACACAAAGTTCCTTTTCTATAATAGCAGAGAAGATAGATACATTGATACATAGATAAATTGCTAGATAGATAGTTAAATAAATAAATGAATGCATAACTATTAAGATAAAGAGATAAATTGATCGATATATAGATATATAAACTGATAGATATGTAAAGTGATATATAGATAGATAATTGATTGATAGAGAGAAAGATAGATACATAAATTTATAGATAGATAGATAAATTGATAGACAAATAAATAAATTGCAAGACATATCATATGCTAGATGGATAGATAGATTGACCGATAGATTTGTGGTGGAAAAGATGGATAGACAAAGAATAACATATTAAAACAGATAGATAGATAGATAGATAGATAGATACATACATACATACATACATACATACATACATACACAGATATATAGATAAATAAAAGGATATGTATATATATATATATATTTATATATAAATATATATTTCTGTGGAAATATATTTTATTTCCTTATAATATATACTAATCCTTATTTAAGAAACTCAATGTAATTACAGAGAAATATAGTGAATGAATCACAAAAGTTATATTCCAAAATTCATGATGTTGTCCCTTTTATAATTATTCCTTTAATTCAGTTGACATTATTTGAATTGTAAATGTCAATTGAATTAAAGGAATAAATTATAAGATGGTCAACATCATGAACTTTGGAATATAGACTTTTGTCATTCATTCACTATATATATATATATATATATATATATATATATATATATATATATATATATATATATTCTATATATTCGATAGATAGATAGATAGATACAAAAGGGTGAGGCGAAGCAACAGATATGTGACCTATTGCTTAGATTATTTCATATCATTTGGACAGGTCATCTTTCGTCTTTAATTAAGACTGACACGATGCAACTTATAATAGAAAGTACTTATATGCTTTGACGATATCGAAAAGACCAAGGCCAATATCGCCTGCTTGACCTCTGAATATCTACAGATATATCCTATCCGATTTACCAATTTGTAGAAGACAAATCTAATTAAGTCTCATGATATCCTCGGTTTCTCAAGACAGTTGGACAGTATTGTCACGCAATGAGTTAGGTCATTTTGGTGGAAGATTCTGTCATACATAAGCGGACAAACAATTAGAGTATTAAGTAATATTAAGAACTAGCGGCATTATACTGGCATTGCACCTAAAGTGTTTCTTAGGCAAATAATTTCAAATATCATCATGTTTATAACTCTAGCATTAAAAAAAAAGTAATATATATATATATATATATATATAGATATAGATATAGATATATATATATATATATATATAGATATATATGTGTGTGTGTGTGTATATATATATGTATGTATATATATATATATATATATATATATATATATATATATATATATATATATATAGATAGATAGATAGATATACAAACACACACACACACACACACACACACACATGTATGTGTGTGCTGGGGTGGAGAGGGCTCCTGTAAGCCATGGTGAAGGAAACCTTTCTAGGAAAAGCAAATCTCTGATTTAAAAAACCATAAAGCGGGAGACCAGTACCCGCATTATGCTGGTCTGCAGTTTAACTTGTTGCTGGCTATCTTGCTCTTGCTTGTTGCTGGATATCAACATTTTGAACCGAGGGAGAGACTTAGCTAAGACTGTAACATCGGTGTTTGTCTATAAAAATGGTCCTGTGGCGATGGAAGCCATTTTTGGGCTCATGGACTTTAAGTGTCTAAGGGAGTGGCACTCGTCTGACAAGACGTTGCAATCATCATATAGATATAGATATAAAACAATCAATTTACACATGGAATTCTTTTGGTTGTATTCGATTCAGCAAAGAATTAATTCTATTCATTTGGTTTTTTTTCTGAGACAATACCTTCTCATAAATACAGCACGTAAACAGCTGGCCCTCAAGGAGACGAGGGGGATTTTTTCTCCTTCATCTAATCCCATTGACTTTGATGTCCAGCGTTGGTTATTGGGTTTCTTTGGGGAAGCATCTCTCTTGCTTCTCTGGTCTGTCTGCCCCCATTTTTGAGGGCCACTAACTGCTCTTTTTGTTTTCTATTTAGGTTCTCTTTCTGAGCTTAATTAAGCAGCTGACAGAACTACATAAGGTGTGGTTGGAGTCAAATCCAATGTAATCACCTTCCAGTCCAAATTGGCAGGTCTAGCTTCAGGAAGAGGATGAAGAAGAGAACAGTAGCTGGAGTCTGGTTCTCAGAAGAGACCTTCACGGTCCAATCTGAGTGCTGGACTAGTGTCAACAAAAGCACCACACGTTCACTGCAGTCTGGGCTCTGCTACTCTGCCTAGCCTGAGTTCTGCCACCTATGTCACTGACACGGTCGTTGGAACAGGCCTCGAGAAAAGCACTATCCCTAGGGCCAGTATAGGTGCTGCCTCCTGCACCTTAGAATTAGAACTTAGAGCGCTAGGCTACTCTACTAGATTTGATGCTGCCACTTCCCAGCAGCAGTAGAGTTAGGCAACTTGAAGAGGTGATTCGGCTCGGTGGGATCAGCAACCTAGAGCTTCAACCATCAGCCTGCTGACCCAGAGGAGGAACGTACTCCTGAGGTCGGGATTGAGACCATCGGGATCATTTGATTTCTCAAAATTGAGAACCACCGACCCAGATCAGGCAGTAAAACATGCAGACCGACGACCGAGAGAAAGCTATGAGCATTGTCATCAGCCTTGATCTGGAGCTATTGCAGACACTGAGAAGTGAGGTGGAGGTGAGCAGCAGAGGTAACAGCAGCGGCTCCAGTATATACGACAGCTGCAATGAAGATGATGGCAGCAAGAGAGCAATCCAGATCGGAGCAAAAGGAAGAAAAAGATGGGGGTAACTCAGTTTGACCAAAAGAGGGGGGCGGTAGCCGGTGCTACTTCAGGAAGGATCCCTATGATGTCACTAACATGGAAGCCTTCTGATTGACCATTGCTTCCAGGCACACAAGACTCGCTGGACAAATTAATTCCCTCTGGACAGAGAACGCCGCTGGCCCCTAGAACACCTCTCACTACACCAATGCATCCGGCAGCTAAGGAAAAAATATGGGGGCCCTAGTCTCAGCTGGTGCCAGAAGATTATTGGCAGTTGCTTTATACCACCTAAAAAGACCTCACTGACCGTAACATCATCAAGGCAGTGCCAGCAATCGTGGTTTGATTAGAGAAAAGGATAGTATCTCTAGTCGCCACTGATATAAAAAAGAGAAACTATGGCACAGTTGCTGGGGGAGTTCAGTATCCCAGCAACCTATATCTGCAGACGAAGCTATGCCATGTGGGACCTTCTTCTGCCGACCGAGAATGATACTGAAAAGCTGTCCAGGACCGACTTGGGGTGGAACAACTTACGCCTCAAGCTGAAGTACCTGAGCAAGGGACATACTAACGTCTCCATTCTTGGCGTCCCCTGTTTCATCGACTCTAAACAGCTCAGGGCTGTGATGAGCCAGTATGGGGACGTCGAAGCCATGCAACCAGTTTGTGGTCCCCGTAACCTTCTATCTATGTTCATGGACATTAGGTCCCTCAGTACCCTAGCGGCTTTGCTTCAGAACCTGATGCCCCTGCATTCAAACTAGCGAGGCTCAAAGACACAACCATCTTGCTAATCGTTTGGCTAGCTAGCCATATCCGGGCCAGATAGTTAGAGCTAGGCTATGTAAGGTGTCTAACGAAGCCATGAATGTTGATGCTTTCGAGTGTAGAGCTTCACTTGAGTGCAAATCAATCAACTATATTCATGAGATCCAGAGCCCAGAAAGCCGCTCATTAGTATCGTCGTGGGAGATTTGCTAGCGGTTTCGGGTTCACTTCACGAATCGCTTTACACAACTGTCCAGGCTTTGCATCCAGGAGTTTGGTAACTATTTGGCTGGTTCGCCTTGCCTGGAAGCAGCTCGAGTGGCTAGTTGTGATGGTCGGGTTGCAGAATGTGAAGTGGTTGCTGCGTTGAAATAGGTCAACTACAACAAATCACTGGGACTCGATGGTCTTCCCTATGAGCTGTTCTTAAGGCTGTTTCACATATTCGTTCCCATTCTGATAGGTGTGTTTAACCACTAGTTTGACATGGGATCTATTCCAAGTCAGATTACCAAAGGAGTGGTCACACTTCTTTAGAAGAAGGACGGGTGCGTTGGGGGGGGGCTAGATTATTATAGGTCTATCACACTCTTAAACATTAATGTGAAAATTTTGTCCAGAGTACTTGCAAACCAGATCAGAATTACACTGTTAAGGGGAGTTCGATTCAAAACAATCTGCACTTGATACGCACGATCATAGAAAATTTAGAAGACGACACCGAAGCCATACTGATAAATTTGGATCAGTCCAGGGCATTCGACAGGGTGGACCATCGCTTCTTGGGGTTTGTTTTGGAGGCTACCGGGTTTGTGGCCTGACTTCCACAGATGGATCTCCATTCTGTATGCTCGACCGACAGCAGTCGTGCAAATAAACAGGTTGGGGTCAGCGCTGTTCGGTTGGTGCATAAGAGGTGCTCGTTGTCTCGCCTGTTAGAACCTTTCCTGTGCAAACTGAGGACTAGGGAGACTGGACTGGCCCTAGCAGAATGTGAATTGCCTGGCGGTGCACGGGCCAGGGTCTCCGCATATGTCGATGATGTCACCGTGTGCGTGTCAAGCCATCATAACATTTTTTCAGGGCTCGTTAGCACTGCCTGGCCATTTTGACTGGGCAGATGGTCCGCTTTGCATACTCAAAGTTTGGTTTAGACCAGGTCGTTAGCTCGACAAAAACTGGTTGGAAGTACAGGCAAGGTCGGAGTATTTGTGAGGATTTGGCTTTGTAGGGGATTGTCCCTTAAAAGTAGAGCGGAGGCGTGTTCCGCTTACGTCTTTCCGCTCATCCTTTACCAACTGGCTGCATTTCCCCTGCCTGCAAGTTTTGTGGCAGCTTTAACTCAGTTGCTCTCTTCCCTTTTGTGGAACGGGCGGCAGCTGCTCGTCTGTAGTCAGGTCTGTACTCAATGTCCGATTGATGGGGGCTTAGAGATGCTGGACTTGATGAGTCACAAATGTGCCAAGAGATTGGCATTCCTGAGCAGAACTCATCCCTGATCACTCAGTCGAAGGTATATGTAGACTGAGAAAACAACCGCAGTTCTACGACGAATGCCGAGAGTTGTTCAGAGTGTTGCTGGGGTCCAGTGACCTCGCCCAGCCTAGAAAGGTATTTTACAGAGAGTTAGTGGAGGAGACCGCATCGGATCTGCTAGAGGAGTGGCTGTGGCCGTCGATGGTGGAGGTGCGCTCTCTGTGGAATTGGGCAACAGGCTAGGGTTATTTCAATAATACAGAGTTTTCCCTAACCTGGCGACTGGTTAGGAACGCGCTTGTCCTTAATGGCAGACGTCACAGTACCAACCAAGAAATCAACCCTAATTGTCCTCGGTGCGAGGAGGATCATGTGGAAACTGTGGAACATGATTTTTTCGAGTGCTCGAAGCTCCGCAAATACTGGGCTTATGTCAGCGAGGTCACGGATTACATCCTCCCCGACCAGGTAACCTGCCTAGATTTAGCATCTGTTATCTATAACACAGATCTGCTGTGGCCTAGGGAGAAACGAATGGTGCTTCTAGCAATCTTAGGCGTAGCTAGACTAAGTTGTGTGGATATCACGCATAGAGATAGGGCGAGGGGGGGGGGATCCAACATCTCATTACTATCTGATTTTGTATTTTAAACACCAACTTAAAATCAAAATCAGATGTGATAGAAGGAGGCTATCCTGATCGCAGTTTAGTCATAGGTAGATACACACCACTAGTTTGTGTGCGTTCATACAAAACAAGCTCGAGTACATGTTCCCTGCCTAGGCATGGCACACGCTGACTACAAAAACAAGTCAATCCCATTATGGTCGATCAGTCCCTCAGCTAGTTGGTATGAATGAATCTCATGTTCCCCCCGTTTATTTTTAGGTGTTAGAATGCCTCCAAGAAACCTGCACCCAACAATTTATTTTTTGACTCTAACCAACCCCACGGTACCCATCTTGGAGGTCACCGAACATCCTAGCAAACCCCACTCATTTGTTTTGTCCGTAAACTGCCCACTCCATATTAGGAAAGGACTCCTTTGGTTTCTTTGTTTTTATCACTGTTATTTTTCTTTATTTTTGGGTGCATTTTAGGCTTACCCCCCCCCCCCTCCATCATCCTCATACATCATACACATCACAAATTCATTTTTTCATATATACACATCACCCTTTTTTGTCATTGTTGTGGGGGGACTCCCCCTCCAAATGGACTGTTCTATCCATTATATAAACCATAGACCTTTTGATCCCAGGCGTGGATTAAACACCAGATCGACCCTCGCCTGCTCGGTGACATTTACTACTCTTTTCAGTCATAACCTTTTTACGTTGTTGTTCCAGTAATACATTGTTTAAACTCTATTCCGTTGTTCTGTTTTCTTTGTGGCTTATTGCAAGCCATAACAGTCATCCCATTAAAAATTAGGCTAATAAAAAAATATCCCTAATATATGTATGCGTTCATATATATATTAGAATTGTAAATATTGTATATATGTTATCTTCATCTCATCTGGGTAGATTTTAAATAGCTTAGGTTCATTGCATAAATACAGTATTGTGGTGATTGCAACTAATTTTAAGGACCAAATAAACGACCGCCGGCACCCCTTCCCCCCACCTATTCCCTTCAGGCTTCATGCCTAATCATGAAATTGTCACACGTTTGTTATGTAAAACTTGCCCATCAAGGGTTATATGTCCAACAAAATATAAATTCAGTTTCAATGATAGATAAACAAGGAGGCGAGGGAGCAGAGAATCTCCTGAGATGTGACTTTGATGTTTCCAGTCAAGTCAAGCCCAGCAGCCGAAGGGTCTCCAGCAGCAGCAGTTCAAACAGCCCTTTTCAGGGCTACTTTTTGCCACATTAATAAGCGATTCTCAAACTATTCTTATGAAATCCACAAACTATTTCCATGCGACTACTACTGCCTGTCTGCTTGCTAAGACCTCTCTTCTTCAATTAGCGGCCTCCAGCTCACTCCTGCAGCCTTCCAGCCCTTTGTGCTTCCTGCAGCCTTCCAGCCTTTGGTGCTTCCTGCAACCTTCCAGCCCTTGGTATCTCCAGCTCACTCTTGAAGCCTTCCAGCGCCAGCCACGCCTGCACCCTTCCAGCACCTGCCGCATCCTCCTGTACTCTTCCAGCACCTGCCGCATCCTCCTGCACTCTTCCAGTGTCAGGGACACCTTTCTACAGCCTTCCAGCATCACTTACAGCCCTCAGCAAATTACCATTCCTACTTCCTTTTTGTAAATAAAATGCGATTCTTCATCTTTAAACTGACTTCAGTCTTTTTGTCATTCTTCCTTTTGCTTTGCTGTTCTTTTCTTTTTGCCTCTGTGTCTTAATATTTTAGTCAGGCGGTCAACTGGGTTAATCACCAGTTGCTCCTCTCTGCAACAAGTTTTCAACATTTATATTGGAACAAATTATTTTTTTCTCGAATTCTTTTAAATAAAAAGTATCAATATAATAATTTTAAATATCTGAACTCTTTTTTAAATACCTGCTTTTAATTCCATATTCTTTGTTTAATACTATTTATTTATAATATACTAGCAAGCCGCCTGACGTGCCCCATCAAAAATATGCATAAATATTATACTTTAATTTAATGGGATGTGCATGAGAGTAAATATGTTTTTTTGGCACTTCTGCATGACAGTGACACGCAAATGTGTGTATTTTAGTTTCAAGAACGGCTGATAGAAGGTATGTGTCAGCAGAACAGGGGTCGATAACTCATATCTTTCTAAAAGTTTGTGCAAAGACAATCCCTTGGAAAGGGTTTTTGAAATAAAGGAACTCTATTCTTTGTAACTGTGCAAAAACACAATATTCCAAAAAGGTTTCAATGAAAATCACCCATTGAAAAAAAAAAACAACAACGAAAAATAACAATATTATGAAAAAACTTCTATAAATATATTTTTATAATAAATAAATAAAAACTTCTATATTAAAATTATATTTTTCTACATTGACAAACAAAAATTATATTTTGATATGTTTATACAATCTTGCTGTGAAAAAAAAACTCTTTGTGTAAAAAAAAAGTTATTCTTAAACCTCTATAAATGTTTCATGTTTTTAAAATTTGATATATGTTTATATAATTTTGCTGTGAAAAAATACTCTTTGTGTAAAAAAAAAAATACTCTTAAACCTCTATAAACGTTTCATGTTTTTAAAATTCTATTTTGCTACATTAACAAACAAAGATGATATTTTGATACATTAAATCACTCATTGAAAAGAAATACATTAAAATTGTATTTCGATAATTTTTTATTCAATAAATGTTTCGATTTTCATATATTCTTGTGTTATGTATTTTGTTATATATTTTTGTGTTATCGTAAACACTTGTTTATATTTGAGGTTCACATAATGGCCGCTAGATGTCATTTCTCTTTGCTAATATGTCACTGTCATGCAGAAGTGCTGCTTTTTTTTTTTGTAAACCATTCACTTCTTGTAAATAAAGAGAAAAAAATACTCAAGCTGAAATCGAAACCAGTTAAGAATTCTCATTGATTCCGATGGGATCCAGAGAAAGAGAGTTTTCAATTCCATCTTCTACAGAAGTCTTCAAAAAAACGGAATGAGTGCGCCAGAATATGAGAGAATAGAGTTCAACACGCTTTCAACTAAATAGAAGGAATATTTAGGTAATGATTTGACAACCTGATCAAAGGGAGGCAACCCAGGCAGAGTTTCCTTATTAGATTTCGGCATAAAAAAATTACACTTATTACCAAATGTGATAATTCTTAGAAATTTTCCATTCTGTCCCATTGTGGCATTTAACTAAACGGAAATTTTTTTATTTGCTGGATTAAGTCAAAGCCGATGAGTCCATGAAGCATGCTGTTGTTTAAATCTTTATGGCCATGACAGAGGTGAAGTCCTGTTTCCATTATAGTAGAGGTAATTTCATTAAATCTGTTTTTAAATTGAGACTGTCTGTGAATAGAGCAACAAAAGGAAAGATTCCAATTTTAGGGAAACACTGAGCTTCAGGAAGTCTATGGATCTCGTTCTTATGAAGGTGTTGAAAAGCATTACTACGGGTTTAGGTACTAATTTTTCTTGAGAATACAATTTTTTTAAAAGAACCTGAGAGAAGAAAGAATTTTGAATTCCAGTGTTTAAAATACAATGGAAGGAAACTGGAGGTCCTTTACTCTTCATAGACACTTTAATAACTGGAAATAAGCAATCATCTTGACCGGATAAAGTAGTCCTTCCCACAAAGGACTTTGAGGTCTTTCGACACATGACAGAGAGGTGAGTTTTCAACTCACAAGTAACACATGGATAAGAAAATCCTTTTCCTTTACAGTCCTGATCCAAGTGATAATCAAAACTGTTAGTACATATTCCAAGGTCCTTGGCTCGTTAAACCTTCAAATAATAAATAGAATATTTCCCTGTATGGTCTGTCAATTTACGCAATCTACAAATGTTCGAATGTTCACTTGTATTAGTATGACGTTTTAAGGGATCCATACCCTTTTAATGATTGACAGTTTTATAGCCAGAGCCAACCGCCATATTGGGTTGAACTTCTGATGAAGAAGAAAACAAATGGTGGGTTTGGCAGGCAACTCTCCTGCTTCTTTACACACAAAGGCGCTGCCTGTAAAAAATTCTATTATGTCAAAAAAGTTGGACATCAATTCACCTCTGACATTGAGAATTTGCAAAACAGGATGTGACTCACAATTATACCAGAAGTAGAGTTTTCTGTGAAAAAATATGTTCCGAAAGACTTGTCCAATTCAGATAAGTCTAGTTTTACTTGTTCTACATACGTTTTAAGTTCTTCCAATTCTGTTATTTGCACTGCCTGAGGAATAATTTACTCCAAAATTCGATCCTTGATAAGAGAACGATTCAGGAATGTTCCCTTCAAACAATCCAAAGCTACAGTATAATTATCAGAGGAAACATCCATTTTTGAAATTAAGTCATAGGCTTTTCCGTTTGACTTTGATTTGAGAAGAAGCAATTTATCCACTTCCCCTAAATTAGTGGTGAAAAATTCAAACCTTAAAAAGATTCTAAACTCAAATTTGTTGGCAGAAGGAAACCTGCTAAAGTTTTGACATTCCAAGTCCAACCTTAAAGGCTGGAAAGAATCTGGGGGTTTAACATCACAGCCCGCACAGCCAGACTTTAATTCATACAATTCTCCTCTAATATTGATAGAAAATTGTTCAGAATCCTGACAAAGCGCCCGCCTCTCCTCCTGGCAAGATTTTAAAATAATCTAATCAAATAGGTCATCCAATTCACTCAACCATTTTCCGATATCCACTGCTCTCAACTCAGTAGAAGTCAGGGAGGAATTATCTTTTAGCCATTTCACTGTGTTCGTGATACACCACTTTTTTTCTTCTATTTTAGCAAATAAATCTTTTGAGGCCGCCATAATGCTTCTTAGAAATGTCACGTAGGCAGAGAACGAACATTATTTCATGTGCACAACTGTGCACATATATACATATGCACCAATTTGATAATGACGACGACATTAAGGTGGAAAAAAGAAGAAAAAAATTATAAAAGACATTTGACTAAACAAGACCAGGCAATATCACCAAGATGAAACAAAATGAGAATAAATTAAAAGGAAACAATAAATTTATTCCCTCTCAAAGTAGCAACAAAATTATTTTATTTTTAAATAGGCAAAGCAACTAAATTAATGATTGAAAACTTTATCTCAACTTGCGAAAGAGTATTCAAATACAAGCAACTATGATTCACAGTAAGTTTTTATGAAGAACAAAATCTCTATTTCAAAATGGCACAAAAAGCCACGTGGTGGCAATTAAATCCAAAGTTAACTTAAAACCCAGGTTTTGCGATAATGCTTCCTCAAAAAATTATAATCAAAATCAAATTACATACAATTTATATACCTACTGTGCAATAGGTGTTACAATTTTAAACCTGAATAATATTCTTTTATTGTAATTAAAAGGCAAATTTTAAATAAGTAAATATCATATTTTGCAATTAAAGAGCAAAATTAAAATAAGTAAATAACATATTTCGTAATTAAAGTTATGTGAGAATGTTATTCCCACATAGTTTAGAACTTTAGCAGAAGGCAAAATTTAAAACATAACAAATTGAAAAGTGCACTTACCTGATGGTTTGAGTTACAGGTCATTTTCTTACAAAATATGTTGTGTCATCTTGTGGCTCTGCATAAGAATTTTTCTTTTTAATACAACGATCAATAATTCAGACGCATTCAATGAGGTTGTAATTCACCAAAAATCATCAATCTGTAGCAATCGCTACATATGGCTGGAACAAATCTTCAGCAAATCACCGTTTCAACGCCCATGGATATCAGAACATACAGGATTACAACGTCGTAATTTGCCCAGCCGAACACATGCAATATAGTAACTATGTTATGCTCCACGCGCAGTGATACAACAAACAGACTGGAATGTTCCAGAACACTCATATATAAGGTTTCGTTTGTGAAAATCAAATCAGTTCAATTTAGTTTTATTCCAGTTTTTTTTCTTGTCTTCTCCGAGACTGAAGCTAAAGTAACTCCACCTTGGAAGGCGTTAAAATTCCCTCTCTTGAATTTGTGCACCCGGCAAATGAACCTTAATTCTCATCCTGGAAAATCACCACAGCAAACAAGAATTATTTCTTCTTTTCAACAATGCTGTTTTGAACTACGGGGTTCTCATGTGATGAACACACAGACACACGCATGATGCTTACATGATATAATGGCTTTCTTTTCTCCTAAAAAAATAATAATGTGTGTCCCTCAGTTCATGAAAATCAGTAATCTTAAACTTCATGTCCTTTTCACGAGACACTCATTTAGCTAATGAACAGTCGTTGCAAAAAACCTTAATGTCGAAAGGATTTGAATCAATATTTCTTAAACACGTAAATAAATGTTATTTCATTTCAATACAGCGATCTCGAGTTCTTTGTCAAGTGTCATTGTTTTTCCAAATTTTTTAAATTTATTTTTACAAAGGAGTCACTACTTATCAAGGCCAGAGGTGACTTGAGGATAAAGGTTAATAAGTGTACAGTGGTCAATGGGACAGTGACGTAGTAATTGGTAATAGTGGAAATTTGGTAAATTGGATTAATTAAGGGGAACGGCTTATCAAGAAATTGTTTATGTTGGATTTGAAGACGGCAATATTATAGTCAGATGGAAAACAGGTAAATGGAAGAGAGTTCCACAGGTGTGCAGTTCTAAGAAAGAAGTTTTGTTTATGGAATCTATGTTTAGGTTTAGGCACATATAAAGAGGGAAATTATTGATAGTGTTTCTTATGTAAGTTTGGCAAGAGGGGACCATAGATTGGACCTCAGAAGAGCACTTGCCATGAAAATAATGATAAAGCAGAGACAGGTTCGCAACGTCTTTTCTGTGAGAAAGAGGTTACAGGGGAGAGAAAAGGACATTCCCCACTAGGTTACACAGTCTATTTTGAACTCTGTAAAGGCAGGATAAGGTATTTTCTAGCAGCCCAGATGTGGCAACAGTACTCCATCCTTGGACGTACCTGGCTCTTATATAGGTAGAAAATTGCATCAGCAGTGAGATATCTACTGGATCGCACCATTTTCCCAACAACCTTAGCAACAGATTTGATGTACATGTTCCATTTCAGACCAGGAGCTTGTCAAAACAAGGAACCTCCCCAAGATGAGAGCCATTCATTTCAATTAATGCCAGATGGGGAACAAAGTGTTGGTGATGTAAAGACAGAAGGTTGGTTTTATTCACATTTTTAAAAAAAAATTGTATGTGTAAGGATGTGGTTTGGTGGAAGCCTTTTTGCAAATCAGTGATTAAGGTTAAATTTACCTTTAACGGTCCCATGGATACTCTACTACTTTCGACTTAGAGATTATTGCATCTGCAACCTCGGTCTTAGAAATGGATAGAACCCGATTATGAATTGGTGAACACTAACTCACACCTTTAACCTATAAATCTTTGCTGATTGAAAATACAATATGACGTCAAGAAAGAAATACCTAACTTATAAGTTTAAATTGTTTCAAAGCTACCATGACAAGTTGGGCGTCAAATGTCTTTAAATTAATTAAGAAAATAACATGAGTCCATTATCTTTAAAGTTTTAATCGGAACTGATTTTCGCTTGAAAAGGCCCGCAACTCGCCTTGGTTGACATTTGAATTCAACAATTGATTCAGTTTGTGTAATTTCTTACAATTTTAATACTTCTATCACGTAAATAAATGGTATTTATTTTGAATAAACTCTACGATTCTGTGTCTTTTATCGAGTGCGATTTTTACCTGAATTTATTTTTTTATTTAGGGATGCAAATTGGTAACCTTTCTTATAAATTGATAACCCGGTTTAATTTATCATTAAGAGTCCCCAAAAAACCTTCCTATATATAACAGTTTACAACAAAGAACCTTTCTCTTTTAAACATTATGCTAATATTCTTTGGTTGCCCCCCCCCCCTAAAATGTTTTTCTATATTTCTCTATTCATATTTTCATAAGACGACAGCTATATTTTTTTAGGGTACGTTTTAATTTCCGTAACCAAACACCATGAATATTTGAAGACATAAAGTATTTGAAGCATAAAAACTTTTTAACAAAATGATTGAACCCGAAAAGAGTTGTTATGCCTTAAAACGAAACAACCAAACGAAACATTATTAGGATTCGGCATTAAATAATCTGAAAAGGGTTGATATGCCGTAAAACCAAACAACCAAACCAAAAACAATAATTTCGATGTTTTATGTGGACAATGGAACTTTCCATTTTTAATGCTATTTTTTTTCTTACTAAAACACGGTTTGAGTAAAAAAAAAAAAAATAGGGCGAGGAAGGAATAATAATACCGAAACAATTTTACTCTAAACTATTTGGGTGACCTAAATCTTTTTGGTGTATGTAAATATATCATTGCTAGTATATTTCATTAGTATTTATGAATGCGTAATAGTTGTGCTTTAGTTCTGTTAACGAAGTCATCAGTAGTTATCTCCCTTGAACTATTTACGAGCCTTTTCTGAATTTAATGTTTACTTGAGTTGAAATGTTACGCACACACACACACACACACACACACACACACACACACACACACACACACACACACACACACACACACACGCGCGCGCGCGCACACACACACACATTGATTTATAGGTGTTCATTTCCACATGTAGTTGGTGTATTTCATTTATAGAGTAAGAATTTAATAGTTTTATAGTATTCATTGACTGTGTGACCACTCCCCTGTGTTTGTGTGTTTCTTGGCTCTGGCTTATACATAATTATTTCTTTATGTACGACCAGCGGGATGAGAACGCCCGGCTTTGCCTAGTTGTAAAATACGCTTAAATATGATATTTTAATTTGTTCGGATTTCGTATATATTAATATAGAGTTGTGATTTCAAAAGTAAAAAAAAAAAAGTATTTGAGTACCATCAGGTAGAATCGAAACCAAAAACAAAACTGTAGCATTCAAAGCTGGTGACAACACGCATATGAACTGATTAAAACTTAAAAATAATCTAAGATGAATGTACAAAATGTATAATGATTTTTTTCCAATTTTGACCCATTTTTGACCCCTTCAAAACTATTTTAACCGGCTGAAGACCCATAAAAGAACTATCCAATCATTTGAGGCCCCTGTTGCGGGACTAGCGCCCTCTGCGACTTTTAGTTTCGAGGAAATAGAGTTTGAAAATATGGAGACTGACGGGCAGACAGACAGACATATAGCCTTTTATATATTAGATTAATCGATTATTAAAAAAAAATTCCAAACGTAAAATAAAAAAGAAAGAAAGCGGCACTTATGTATTTATACGAAGGTAAAACCTTTTTGGTTTTCAGTTGGGACATTTGGAGAGTGCATGCACTTTTAGACCCGAATCCGAAATCGAAAATGTTTTTTTTTTTTCATAACAAAGCCAGTATTCTGAAATTTTGAATTGATGTTTTCTTTTTGTTGTTGTTACAAAGTGTTTTTTTTTGTTTAAATAAATATAAAAAACACAAAATAATTTTTTAATAAAGTTTTTATTTTATTTTAATTAAATTATGAATCAAAGTTTTCATTACACATTTATTGAATTAAAATAAATACAAAATACTTATAACACAAAATAGTTTTTTTTAAACAAAAGTAGACATTAAAAAAAAATTTCAACATCAACATTCAATATTAAAATGCGTGTGAATTTTGAGAAAACTATTTTTTTCAATTTTCGTAAAACACATTTTTCAGAGGAAGATGATAGTGTTTGAGACTGTGGAAATAGTGTTTTTTTTCTGGTCTAGAATTAAAAGTATGATGTTGCGTTCAGTGTTTTTTACGGTCATTTTTGGAGAATCCTTAGGGAATTCTTAAATTGCATTTGTTTTCTCCTGATGTACGCTTGTCTGCTTCTACTCTCCAAATTTCCCAACTGAAACCAACAAATTGTATCTTTGCACAATTCACACAAGTGTCAAAACTTATTAATATCTTAAATTAAAAATGGTCATTTTTTACAACGTGACCCAGCGTCGTTTAACCCCTAAAAAAAAATAAATAATAAAATAAAACTTACTTTTTGGGGGCCTAATACGTTTAAACAGTCTTTATACATAATATAAAAGAAGAAATTTTGAAAAAAAAAAAAAAGAAAATTGATATTTTAGCGTGGGGGATCACTTTTCTATATAAATTTAACGTAAAATGAGGACCCTCTTTTTGGCCACAAGCGTTCAACGAGACATATCATCTCTAGCATTTTTTCAAGTTTGGCGATCGAGGGGGAGGGCAAAACATGACAAATACAATTTTTTTTTTTTTTTTTTTGGTGGTGGGAGGACGGGAATTACATTTGAAACATAAAATAACGATAAATTTAATTAATTTTTATGAGACCATTCTGTACTTTCACCTAACAATTTTATAAACAAAACGAAACAAAAAAATATGACAAATGCAATTTTTTTTTTGGCGGGTGGTGGTGGAGGATTACATTAGAAATATAAAATGACGAAAAATTTCATTTAATTGTTTTTGGAATTAATTCTTGGTAGATTTTTTTTGCGACCGCACGGTCATTCACTGCTATTTAATGATTTATTTTTCATTATTTTTTTTTGTTGGGGGGGGGGAGTTTTCTTTTCAGTTCTCAATATCCGGAGAATAGTTTCTCCTCTTTCTAACCCTTTTCTGGTGGAAAGGGTATCACATACTTCTTTTATTGGGCGATTATATTTACCTTTTTTTCATCTGTTCTTTTATTTTTTTTTGTGGGGGTATCTACGTTGCCCATGATAAAAATGATTAGTATATAGGTGTCTTTCAAACGGAACTTCATGTCAACCCAGGCAACACCGGGTACCCATGCTAGTATATATATATATATATATATATATATATTAAATACATATATATATATATATATATTAAATACATACATATATATATATATGTTAAATACATACATATATATATATATATTAAATACATGCATATATATATATATATATATATATATATATATTTATATATATATATATCATCATCGGCAATCACTCGTGACGAGTATAATTGTTCTCCTGTTGGTGAGATTAGGTCTGGTCATCTGTGTGTCCTCAGATGGCTGTGGAGGCCAATTCGTGTTTCGCAGACTTGATTGCAGTGAGAGTATGTGTCGGTGGTTGATTGAGTAGTCGAAGAGGCAGAAAGAGCTGTGTTAGTAGTAGATCTCTCCTTTCTCTGCTTCGTCTTGTTTTCTGTGACGCTGTGGAGATCCT
Organism: Euprymna scolopes; assembly: GCF_053919585.1. Classification (NCBI taxonomy): domain Eukaryota; kingdom Metazoa; phylum Mollusca; class Cephalopoda; order Sepiida; family Sepiolidae; genus Euprymna; species Euprymna scolopes. Next base: position 158,509,089 of record NC_136484.1, on the reverse strand, counting down.
TTTCAGAATGAGCCGTGCCTTCATGGGCCATCCTGCTTCACATGCCCCTCTAAAGAGCAGCATCCTCTCAGCTGGTGAGGCTGAAGTGACATTGGCTCAGGTGGGTCTTTATTTTGTCCTTATATATCGTTTTCTGTCCTCCTTGGGATCACTTTACCTCTTTTAATTGACCGTAGAGCATTTGCTTTGGAAGGCGGTTGTCAGGCATGCGTATAACACGGCTCATTCATTGCAGCTGATGTCTGATGATGGTAGGTATGTTGGCCTCCTTCAAGACGCTTATGTTTGTTCGTCCATCATCCCATCCAATCCTGAGGATCGTGTGGAGGCAACGTTGGTGATACTGCTCCAGGGCCTTCAGATGTCTACTGTAGGTGGTCCAGCTGTCGGCCCCATAGAGAAGAGTGGGTAGGACAACTGCTTTATATGGAGAGAAGACTGCCAAGGCAGGAAAATTGATCCATATTTTCTAAGGTGTTGCCTTTCACAAAGATTATGGGTGGCTGTGGGTGTGTGCCAGGAGCTGGTTGGTGTAGGATCTGTGTTATTTGATGTTAAGGTCAATTTCCAAGAGTTGGCAGGCTCTCCCAAAAGCATCCAAGATGCTTTGGAGGTTGTTTCTGAGTGAGCAAACAGCGCATTGTCATCTGCGTATTGAAGCTCCATAATAGATGATGTGAGGACCTTGCTTTTTGCCCGAAACCTGCTGATAAAGAGTCCGCCATCTGTCCTGTACATGAGTTTGATTTCCTCAGGTAGGTTCTGGCTGGTTAGGTGAAGGATGGTTGAGATGTAGATGCCGAACAGGGTTGGGGCAATGATGCAGCCCTGCTTGACACCGGTGTCAACTTTGAAGGGAGATGTTTCCAAGCCGCCATTGCCGAGTACAACTGCCGTCATGTCATCATGAAGAAATCTCAAGATTTTTAGATACTTGTTTGGACATCCAATCTTGGAGAGGACACGCCTTTGTGATGCCAATGAATGGCATGTACAGCAGAAGGTGTTGCTCCCAACATTTCTCCTGCAGTTGACGAGCTTCAAAGATCATATCAGAGGTTCCTCTGGCAGGACGAAAGCGACACTGCGACTCTGGTAGGATGTTTTCTGACAATGACAGCAAGCGATCGGCCAATATATGGGTTAGTACTTTGCTTGTTGTGGACAGGAGGGAGATACCTCTGTAGTTACCACAGTCTGCTTTATCTCCCCGCTTGAAGATTGTGATGACCAAGGCATCTTTGAGTTTTGCTGGTATTCCCTCCTTATTCCAGATTTTACTCAGAAGGCTATGGATGGCAATCGGATTTTGGTCTGCCTTGCTTGAGGATTTCTCCAGAAATCCCATCTGGCCCAGAGGCCTTGTTGTTGTTATATAAAAGCCAAGTACGGCCAAGGATGGAATACTGTTGCCATATCTGGGCAGGAGCTGCCAAAAACAGCCTATCATGCCTTGACAGAGTACAAAATAGACTTCGTGGTTTAGTGGGGGATGCCCTTTTCTCTACCCTGCAACCCCTCTCCCACAGAAGAGACGTTGCGAGCCTATCCTTGTTTTATCGTTATTTTCATGGCAGGTGCTCGTCTGAACTCCAATCCCTGGCCCCCCCTTGCCAATCTTTCACGAAAAACACCCGTCTAGCTGAATCCACTGTGAAAAATTTCCCCCACTCTATATCTGTGCCTAAATCGCGGATTTCATGAGCAAAGCTTCTTTCTTAGAACTGCACGCCTGTGGAACTCTGTTCCGTCTGCCTGCTTCCCTCCGGACTACAACTTGGATGTCTTCAAGTCTAATGTTAACAAATTCCTAATGAACCGCCCCCTAATTAAACACTTCATAAAATCTCCTCACTAACATGATGTACTTGCAATAACCCTTATCCCTGAGTGGCTTCCGGGCCTTGATAAGTGGTGATCACTGTGTAAAATAAAAAAAAAAAAAAAAGGTTAGTCTAAAAGACTTGGTCCAGCACATATTTTAAAACTAAATTCATTGAAATCGAATAAAGATATTTATATATGTGAATCAAACAAATGTGCTGGTGTCATTATCCAGAATCGTGTAAATAAGTTTGTTTGTATTAGCCCTGCTAAAACATACAACAACACTAAAAGAATTAAATTAAGATCCAGAAGCACCTTTTATACTTTTATAAGAAAGGATACTTTTCTAAAATGATCTATGACAAAATAAAACTTTCTGATTAATTAAGGACTAGACTTTATAGTCTACCTAAAATACATAAAGAAAGTGTTCTTCTTAGACCTATTTTGTCTATGGCAGGGTCTACCCAACTTTCCTTAGCCAAGTGACTACCGACTATTATAGAACCAGTTCATTCTCTATAAATTAAATATTGCATTACTGATTCATTCAGGTTGGTTGAATATTTACATAAGTTGCAACCTAGTTCTGTGAACAACTTCCTGCTTCCAGCCCATTTACCAATGTCCTAGTACAAGAGACTATTGGTATTTGTGCCGACTCACTTTATAATAGCAATATAAATCCCCCACCTTTTTTCTAAAGATGTATTTGTTAAACTCATGTTGATCTGTACTGTCAGTGGAATTCAGCTTTGATAACGTTATGTACAGGTAGATAGAGAGGGTTCAGATGGGAAGACCTCTGAGTCCTGTATTAGCAGATATTTTTGTAGGATTCTATGAATCAACACTGTTTAGTAATATATTGAAAGCCTCAATATATTTTAGACGCGTTGATGACACTTTTGCAGCCTTTGCTTCTGAGGGTGAAGCAACAATTTTTTTACGGATTGAATACTGTCAAAGACATTTTCATTCATAATGGTTATTCAGAAAATTTGATTAATTAATAATCAATGGAAAAATACAATTCTCCTATAGCCTTGCACCCGTCTAAGTGCTCTGTTTATTTAAAACTACCTTGGAATGGAGTTGCTGGTCAGTGTTTGGGCAGACATATGATTAAGTTTGTGACAATTGTTTCCCATCTGTCGTATTATGGTTGGTTTTTGGTGTAAAATCTGCATTTTCCTGGTTATGAAGGACAGTTTGTCCCACATCACGCAAAGTAATGTTATTTATGAATTTAATCACCATGTGGGTCGAACCTCCTTGAACTTACCAGTATATACCAGCAGAAATAAGATCAGGCAACCCACATCATTTTCACCGTTCTTCTGTTTTGGAATCTGCCATTGGTAAACATCTAATTGAAAATCCAGCTTATGCCAACACCTATAAAATGTAATGGCGTGTAACAGTGTGTAACAATGTGTACTTATACATTATGGTCATTCAATATTTTATGAGACCATTAACCTTCGTTTCATCTAGTTCCGTTTTCCAAAGTGGTTACTTTTGATTTGAAGTCCTGTAACATGCTGTGAATGAAACTTCTTTCTTCTGAAGGAAACACAAAATACCAAGTTATATTTTACGCATAGCTTTATTTTCAAGGGTTGTGACATGCCTCGGAGTTTGCAAACCTTTCTCTGGATTCTACATCATGCTCTATATGCCAAAATATGAATTTTTAAATTTAAAACTAATGACAGATTCTGAGTCCTGTTCCAGTAAAAGAGACAGGTTAACTCTTTTGACACACTGTCCGCTATATATATATATATATATATATATATATATATATATATATATATATATATATATATATATATATATATATATGTATATATATATGTATATATATATATATATATATATATATATATATATATACACGAGAGAGGGATAAAGGGACAGATATAAATATATATATATATATATATATATATATTTATGTTGTATAGGGGGTGGGGTTTCATATTAAAGATGACAGAGGAGTCATATTGAGACAATACATATAGCGGATATAACGATAGTGATGAGAGGGAGAGAAGACATTTATACATATTACAGTTCTGTTCTGAGATGCTTGGGACTTCATATATATACTGACTGGAGATGTACACAAGTTCTTAACACAGAGGAGGGGAGATACATGTTCTTGGAAGGTTACACAATGTTCATTACAAATGATTAACACATTAAAAATATATTGTTAACTGACTGCCAACTGACTGACTCTCAACTCTCTCTCTGCCTGACTCTCTGACTACTCCCGACTCTTCAACCCTTGAACTGACTAACTCTAGCTCCTATATTGAGAATCCCCCTTCGTTATGACGTTAGAAGTGTGTATTCCAAACGTGATCAATTCACGTGGCTATGCGCACGCTTTTGACAACAGAAGAACTCTCAACATATGACTCTAACCTATTTTTGTTGACAATATATTTTTAATTTGTATTGTTCATTCTTTTTGGCTGACCTTTGTAACATTCCGATTCCAACAGAATGAATTATCAATTCTTTTTACGATATAAACAATATCTAACTATTTCTAATAGAATTTAACAATAGCTAAATTCTAACATTTCAATTCTTAACTTTGCTTACAAGGTTCGAATCTCGGCTTATCCTAATCTCATTTTCACTTATCTAATGTTCTTCTTATTTACATGGAAAGTTTTTCCCTGTAACACACACACACACACACACACATATATATATATATATATATATATATATATATATATATATATATATATATATATATAAAACTGTTTCTCTATAGCCTTACATCACAGGTCGTCCTTGTTATTGTTAAATAAATATGGTCAATCTATTTGTTTATGTAAATATTGTTTTGCTAAACTAAAATTCAAAGAAATTTATTATATAAATATTTAACTCACTTTTAAAATATTTGACCCAGTAAATATTTTTATCACGACTCTAAAATCTGGGACTAAAAATATTTTATATTTCCATGACATTGAACAGATCGCAGTGTTATCTTTTGTTTTACCCACTTTCTCGGGTAACCTGGCGCTGCCCAGGAGTCAAATGTTGCATATCGCTTGTTGATCTCCTTTTATTAATTCCCCAAACAGGGCTCAACTTTAATTACTTAAAGGGCTTATAACTATAATATTTTAAAATAAATATTAGCAATTATGTTTATACCGACTGATACTCATCATTGTAGCAAGTGATAACTACTGCTGGTCGGAAGATTTAAACCCAGTCTCACAGACTATATAGTTTCAAATCCATAAGGGACAACATTATGTGTAAATTTTATTAGAAATATTTTTATGAGAAGAACTTACTAACCTTTTCATATCAATTAATTGCACATTAAATATTTGCGTGCTGTGGACAAATGTGTTTAAGAATATTTGATAAATGCAAGCTGACACATTGTTACCATGTGTTATGTAATCACTTTTCAAACTTCATATTCTCTCTTTTCTTTCTCTCTCTGTATATCTATATCTACATCTCTCTCTCTCTCTCTCTCTCTCCATCTCCACCCCGCTCCTTCTCTCTCTCTCTCTCTCTCTATATATATATATATATATATATATATATATATATATATAGTAATTTATAAAATATATATGGCGAATATTCAGTGTAGCTTAATCGCCACATATATTTTATAAATTACTAAATAGCTCTACCTACGTATTGAGCACTTTTGAAGTAAATACTTAAAGTTTACGCATAAATCTATACTTTCATATATTAATTTTATGTGAGTAAATGAAGTAGTTATATATATATATATATATATATATATATATAGAGAGAGAGAGAGAGACAGACAGACAGAGACAGAGAGAGAAAGAAAGAAAGATAAAGAAAGTGAGAGATAAATAGAGAGATAGATACACACACATATATAATATATGGTATTGGAAGTTTTTAAACTTTTAAAACTACTTATAAAAATGGCAACCTTTCAATCCCAAGTGTTGAAAAATTCCTTTGCTTACATTTCAATGTATCTCTTGCATTCACTTCATTAGTTTGCTTCCAAGAATTTATGCTAGTCTTATTGTTGTTGTTATTATGTACTCACTAGAAGGTAATCAGAGATTGCTCATTGATAATAATCAGTGGTGTTCTCTGGACAAATCTCCCCAGATTTATAGTACTCTGCGCCTCTTCTGATACCCTGCGCAATACAAATGAATTTGCATTATCACAATAGCTATTTGCCATTGACTACTTAATGACAATGATTATTAGTAATCACTGGAATTTGGATGCAATAAGCCTCCATAAGGGCCCGTTCAGACTCATCCAGTGGGGATCTGGTTAGTGCTTTCTCTCCTTGGTTTTACCATTCTCCTTAACCCTTCTGTACTATTTAGTATGGTGCCAATTGTTGCTGGCAGATTTTTTTTGGTTGGGAGAGGGGTTAATTTATGATTATACAGTATCAATTTCTTTGTTCCATGTGGTGTTACTCCATCTTTCTGTTTCACTTTTGTTACTGTTTACATACAGCCTTCTGTCACTTGTAGCTCATGTATATTAGCCTTCACATTCAAAGTTTTGTTTCTTAATATTTCAGCTGTTTTTATTATTGCTATCTTTTCAGCCACCCCCTGTTTCTAATTTCTCTCATTTTTCTTGAAGTTTATCTGGATTGTTCTTAATGCTCTTACTATTGGTGTTATCTTGACTTTCATCATTCTCCATATGCCTTTCAACACTCTGACCTGTCCTGTGTATTTGTTTCACTTCTCCATCTCCTTGATATTCACCCTGAAATCTGCTGAAATGCAAAATCTACGACCTGATAGAACTTTTCCGTCTTATTGATTATTTCCACATCTGGTCTCCTTACTTAGATGGGATATCTGTTTGTACATTTATTTCTCATAGCATTTTATAGTGTTAACTTTTAAGTGCTGCTACTCGTTTGTGTTTGATTCAAAATGCAGTTATTTGCATAATTCCTAATGTACTTCCTTCCCCACTTGGTTGTGTCTATTCTTTTATTCTTTTGGGGCTAATTTGCTACATTCACTTATTACATTATTTATCGTTTCGTTCTTTTGTCCACAAAGTCTGCATTTAGTGTTTTCATGTATCTTGCTGACCTTTGCTTTGATATTGTTGGTTCTAATCACCTTATCTTACGTGGCTATTACTAGGGATCCAGCTTCTCTATTTATGTGTCCTTTTCGTAGTTGTGTCCAAGTGTTTTCGACGGTCTCATTTTTTTGTCATCCTTATGAATCGTCCATGTAGCTATTTCCCATCTCATTTTTTACTGTTTTCGTCTTATCCCTTGTTTCTCCTATCTTTATCTTGCTCATTATTACAGTGTCTCTTGCATGATCATAAGCTATCTGGTCTTCTGGTCGAGAGGCCTCAGTTCTTGTTTGGTCCAACCTATAAACGGTCAGGAGTATCTTACCAGTGATACTGTCAACGTCTTTATACCTTTTATTAGGCTCCTACTATAAAACAGTTTATATGAGTTTCTTGTTCTTCTTAAGTATTTGTTTCCAATTTTTCCTTTAATTTCTATTGACTTGATCGTGTCTGCTTTCAGAACTCCCAAATATTTGTAGCTATCATGTTCATGTAGTGCTCTCATCTCTGTTTGTGTGGGTAGTACCATACCTTCCATCACTTCCAGTTTTCCACTTCTCATGATCAGCAGTGCGCATATTTCCATACCAAATACCATTCTGATATCCTGGATAAAGATTCTGATTGTGTTTATTAGTGTCTCTAATTCCTTTTTGATTTTTGCAAACCGTTTCATCCATGTACATTAGGTGGTTCATTCTTTCATCTGTATTAATGAACTTGTATCAGGTTAAGCATTTTCTTAGTATAGTGTTAAAGGGTATCATGCCTATGATGAACAGTAGTGGTCATAAAAAATCACCTTGAAAGATATATCTTTGTTTTTTAATCTTAGTTATGTATTGTCCAACAGCTGTCAGCTCAAGCCGCCATGATTTCATTGCATTTTCAATCAGATTGATGTTCCTATCCTGATTATGTGTCTGTAGTTACTGCAGTTGGTCCCTTTTTTAGTGTCGTTTTGTATCAGTGTTGTTCTACATCTCATCATGCATTCTAGCATGTCTGCTTCGTGGATATATATTTCAGGTTTCGAATTCGGCTTATAGTGTGAAGGTTTTGGGCCAATATGCGTGTATTCTATCACGCCATGGTGCCCTTTGGTTTGTTATTTTTTAGTGTTGTTTTCAGTGTTTCCTTGCTGTTCGTTTTCTGTCACTTATTCGATTTGCTGTAACTCTCATTCATGTCTTTCGACCATTAAACATTTTGGTTGTGATCTTGTCGCTCTTTCCATATCTTGCTCCAGTAGAGTTATTTTCTGTCGCGTTTGGTTGTTCTGTTTTTATCTTTCCTTCGTTTGTATTTTTTATAATTGTTTTCAAGTGTTGCCACTGGTTTGTGCTTGTAGCATAGTACAAACCAGTTAACCAGGGTTACAATCAGGATTCGGTTCTGGTGTTCGGGAAGGAGTGAGTCACTCACTCGACAACAGCACGTTTCTGCCCTATTCTTTTCTAATCGACCACACCTGGCCTCTCGACACCAATGTCCCACCGCACAATCAGAACGTCAGCAACACAAAATACTTTAAGAGAAGATGTTCACGACTCTTTTCTTTTTGTGTCTTCCAGGGAATTTTTCCCAGCTTTTATATCCTCCTATCTAGAAAAAAAAGGAAGAGACAGGAAAAAAAATAGCTTCTCCCATCATGCCTGGCCTTCCCAAGATGCCCTTCGTGTATATAAATGAGCTAGCCATCTTTTTCGTCTTCTTTCCCAAAGAGCGATGCAGATTCGCTCGGTATGTCTTTTTTCCCCCCTTTCGCATATACCCCACAATCCTATTGTACTGTTCTGATTTGTATGTGTATCATTTTATTTGCTACAATCTGCATAAATTAAATCATTTAAGTCTGTAATAGTCACTGTTTGGGATGCATGGAAGAAGTTTATTATATTAATATTGTCATTATTATTATTATTATTGTTGTTGGTTGTGCAAGAGCAGGCACTAGGAACACAACTGTTCAAGGAAGTGGTTCAATGAGAGGATGTTTTTTTTTTTTTTTTTTACATAGGCATCACCACTTATCAAGGCCAAGAGGCCACTCAAGGATAAGGGTTAAAGAGTGTACAGTAGACATTGGACAATATAGTAATCATTAGTAATGAAAATTTGGTAAATTTGATAACTTATATAGAATGGCTCATCAAGAACTTATTTACGTTAGACTTGAACACAACCATATTGTAGTCAGCCAGAAAGCAGGAAAACGGAAGACAATTCCACAGGCGTGCAGTTCTAAGAAAGAAGCTTTGTTCATGGAATCTACGTTTAGGTTTAGGCACAGATAAAGAGTGGGGGAATTATTGATAGTGTGTACAGCTAGACGAGTGTTTCTTGTGAAAGTTTGGCGAGGGGGGACCATAGATTGAAGCTCAGTTGAACACCTTCCATGAAAATAACGATACATCAGAGACAAACTCGCAACATCTCTTCTGTGAGATAGAGGTTGCAAGGAAGAGAAAAGGACATCTCCTACGAGGCTATGAAGTATATTTTGAACTCTATCAAGGCAGGACAAGTCCTTTCTAGCAGCTCCTGCCCAGATGTGGCAACAATATTCCATCCTTGGACATACCTGGCTCTTATATAGATAGAGAATAGCATCAGCAGTGAGATATTTACCGGATCGATAGAAAGAACCCACCATTTTTCCAGCAGCCTTGGCAACAGATTTGATGTACGTGTTCCATTTAAGATCAGGAGTAAAGGTCAAGCCCAGAAGCTTGTCAAAACTTGAGGCCTCCTGAAGACGAGAGCCATTCATTTCAATTGATGCCAGATGTGGATCAGAATGTTGATGATGTAAAGAGAGAAGCTTGGTTTTAGATGCATCCTTTCCCCATTGTACTACGTGCTCAAGATCAGAGTAGAGAGAATTGGAGAGAACTTGGTCGTTTACTGTCTTAGATGTGCTACCATAAATGGTGGTGTCATCAGCATAAATGTCTACAAATGATGTAAGGATGTGATTTGGAAGATCATTAATGTAGATCAGGAAAAGAGTTGGGCCAAGGATGGACCCCTGAGGGACACCGGCATTAATACTGTGAGCTTCTGATTTTTGCCCCTAAACTATTACTCTTAAAAACCTATCAAAAAGAAATGATTTAATAATTGAGAAGACATTTCCAGCTATACCATAGCTAGAGATCTTATGAAGTAAACCTTTATGCCATACCCTATCAAAGGCCTTTGATATGTTAAGAGCAATTGCCCTAGAAAGGTGGCCTCCGTCGAGAGATTTGCTAATCCTATGAGATATAACTGTAAGCACATCTGCTGCAGATCTAGCAGAACGGAAACCATATTGAGTGTCACTAAGAAGGTTATTTTTGTTGAGATGGTTGATTACTTCTGTATTTAACACAGATTCCAACAACTTACTCATGACGCACAGGAGACTTATTGGCCTGTACTGAGAGAGGGATGAGCGATCACCTGAATTCTTAAATTTTTAAATACAGGGCATACTGATGAAATTTTCCAAGGAGATGGGAAACTATTCTCCTTAAGACAACGTTTAAACAGTTTTGTAAGTATGGGCGCTAGTTCTGGTTGAAGTTTTTTGAGTACTATAATTGGAATACCGTCAGGGCCAGTTGCTTTACTGGAATCAAGGTTTTTGATTAGCTTGGCAACATCACATACAGATATACGTATATCACATAGCGTGTTTTCTGATACAGGAGGAAATATTGGGGGTTGGTGGCCTTGGTCGCAAACGATAGAGAATGCCGGATATGTAGAAAGTTTTCTGAGTCAGTTTCACACCTTGCCGCAGGATGTAGTGAATTGGCTCAGAGAGTATCACAGAAGGCGCTATAGTATGAGGCTTATTATATACTTGGAGGTTTGTAAGAATTTTTGGATGAAGTTTGCTGAGAAATGGTTTCATAAGGAATCTGACAAAGTGAGAATAAGTATGGATTACAGTATAGAGGTATGGCAACCAAGCAATTGGAACATAATCGTCCGGATTTGGTAGTCATTGATAAGGTCTATAAAAGGTGACAATTCGTAGACTTTTCAGTGCTAGAGAAGGAGAGACCAATATGTTTCCTGTGCATCATGAGTAAGTTGCTGGAATCTGTGGTCAATAGAGAAGTAGTCAACCACGTCAGCAAAAATAACCTCCTTAGTGATATGCAATATCTTTTCTATTGCATATGTAATAGGGCATGGCAGAAAGGTCTACTCCACAAGATTTCCAATTACAGTATAACTGGAAATGTCTTTTCAATTATTAAATCATTTCTCTCTGATAGGTTCATAAGAGTAATGGTTGATGGGCAGAAATCAGAAGTTCACAGTATTAATGCTGGAGTCCCTCAGAGGTTCACGCAGGGCCCAACTCTCTTCCTAATCTATATCAATGATCTCCTAAATCACATTCTTAGATCATTCGTAGATATTTATGTTGATGACACTACCATATATGGTAACACTTCAAAGGCCGTAAATGACCAAGTTCTCTCTGATTCTCTCTCTTCTGATCTTGAGTATGTAGTACAATCGGGAAAGCGATGGCTAGTTAACTTCAATGCATCTAAAACCAAGCTTCTATATTTACATCATCAATGCTTTAACCCCCATCTGGCATCAATTGAAATGAATGGCTCGTCTTGGAGAGGCTTCATGTTTTGACAAGCTTCAAGATCTGACCTTTACTCCTGATCTGAAATAGAACACGTACATCAAATCCGTTGCCAAGGTTGCTGGAAAAATGGTGGTATCATTCTATCGCTCCAGTAGATATTTCACTTCTGATACAATTTTCTACCTGTATAAGAACCAAGTACGTCCAAGGTTGGAGTACTATTATCACATTTGAACAGAAGCTGCTAAAAAGATCTTAGCCTGACAGAGTTCAAAATAAACTTTGTAGTCTACTTGGGGATGCCTTTTTTCTTCTCTGCAACCTCTTTCCTACAAAAGATATGTTGCGAGCCTGTCTCTGCTTTATCGTTATTTTCATGGCAAGTGCTCGTCTAAGCTCCAATCTATGGTCTCTCCTTGCTAAACATTCAGAAAAAAACTCATCTAGCTGAAACCACTATCAGTAATTTCTCCCTCTTTATCTGTGCCTAAACCTAAATGTAGATTCCATGAACAAAGCTTCTTTCTTAGAACTGAACGCCTGTAGAACTCTCTTTCATTTGTCTGCTTTCCAACTGACTACAATATGGTCGTCTTCAAGTCCAACGTTAAAAAGTTCTTGATGAGCCATCCCCTTAAGTAATCTAATTTACCAAATTTCCACTACTAACGATTACTATGTTATTGTCCCATTGACTACTGTAGACTCATTAACCCTTATCCTCGAGTGGCCTCCAGACCTTGATAAGTGGCGAGTCCTTTGATAAAAAAACATGAAAAGTGTGGCAATTATTGTCCATTAGCCTTGCAGGTTAGACATATACACTTGTCAAACTATGAATCGCTGATATGGCCTTCAAACCTCTGCTATTGTAGGTACCACCAATATCCTTAGGAAACCCTTGATCTTTGATGCTCATGGTTTGGAGTCAGGATTGAGGGAGAGATCTCTGAGAATGAATTCCATCTTTTTTCAGGGAGACATTATTAAACGAAATCAGGATTATCATAATTATTATCAGGATTATTATTATTATTATTATTATTATTATTATTATTATTATTATTATTATTTTATTTTTTATTTTTTATAGTCTCAACCTTTCGTCTTTTTTTTTAGTTAGATTTGTTTTGAACATCAGATCAATTTCTTTGACTTTAGACAGTCAAGTTGTACCTGAACATTTTCGCTGTTCCTACCATGAGGAAATTAATTGTCTCGTTAATAAACCATTTATGGTGGGTTTCTCTTATGGTCCCAAGCGTTTCAATTACAATGGGACTCACCTTGACACTTACATATTTTAACTTGATATTTATTTTTCCATAGTCTAACCTGATATTTATTTATTTATTGTTTCATGTTCTTTCTTTTGTACTCTAGTATTAAAAGGGCAGGTTTTTTTTTTATTGAGCAAGTTTTCTTTTTTTTGTTTGGAAAAATTATATCAGATTTGGAATGTTCAAGGATTTTATCAATTTGGATGCGCATGTCCCAAAGAAGTTTGATATTGTTGTTTTCCTGTTTTATGCTTATACCACTTCTCATTGTTTTCCCATTCATAGAGTTTGCATGTGTTTCACTGCTGAACATGAGCGACTTTGTCGTGCCTGTATTGTTTATATTGTTATTGTGCTAGTATAAGCATTCTGATATAATACACACTAATGTTTCTTTCTTTTTATTATGCAATCTGCACATCGGTGATTTTGCAGTTTTTCAATGTAGTGTTTGATGGACTTAGTATGAGTGGCTTGTTTCTGAGCTGCCATAAAAATTATCTCAATAGATTTTTTAAGTCCACTCCTGACCAACCGATTCTAACTATCATTATCTCTAAATTTAGTATTCTTAAAGAATACATTGTGTAGTTTCTTTCCAAATAATTTTTCCCCTATCTCTTGCAACCTTTGATTCCTGTTCACCCCAGATCTTAATATACTTTCTCTTTTCACTTCATGAAGAAGAATTTCATTATTTTCAGAAATATATTTAGTTAGACATCCTTCCTTTATATTTAGCACATCTTCAACATGAAATAAACTCTGACCACATTCCTTGCCAGGTAGATCCAATCCATCTACATCTCTTTTCCTATCAAAGGTTGCATAAATTGTAAGCATTTCATATGTTCTTGTGTCCAAACATTACAATTCTACATTGCAGTCAAGTATACTCACAATATAATGGCATCGATGGCATATGCTGTATATCGACTGTGAAGGTACAATTTAAGAATAACCTTTAATCTTCTGTTGTACTTGGTTGTGACCAGAGTTTTCATTTCCATATTCTTTATCTTATCGGTTTCCCAAGCATTTGCAGCTTCTTCCACTGTCAACATTCTATATCAAATATTTTCTTAGAAGTTCAAGGCCATACGAGTGAACGAGTTTACCTCTTTTATTACAAGAATGGCACATTTGTTGATGCTAAATTCCATCCAAATGATCTGATCGTATTCATTGGGGTATCATGTTAGTTTTCATTGTTTCTAAAAACTTTAAGTTTATCCATAAATAGTAAGTGGTTAACTGTAGAAAGTCCTTTACCGAGTTCATATTCTGCTTTCAGATTTCGTAAGAGAAGTGACATCGGGATTAAACTGATGACAAAAAGCAAAGGCGAAACACTATCGATCTGAAAAATTCCTTTGATTTTATTAATTTTGCCCAACGCAATGTTTCCCAATTCTTCATGCTATTCTTTAAAACTGTTTGAATGTTAAGGTTATTCAAAAAATTTCCAAGCAATTTTGTATTCATGAATGGGGAATCGTGTCAAATGTTTATTATGGTCTACTCAGCCCATAGCAAGTTTAGTAAATCTTTGCAGTTCCTTAGAAATATTTTCTTGATCAGAAGCTGATCCTTGGTGACACGTAATCTTTTTTGACACTCTTTCTCTTCCTCAGGCAGCAAACTGTTTTGGTCTAAATGACCATAGATACTTTCAGACAATATGTTATTGAAAAGTTTCTACATAAGTAAGAGCCAAGTGATTGGTTTAAAGTTTGTCACTTCACCTCTTTTTGTCTTATGTTCCATGATCAAGACTGTAGTGCTCGTTGCAACCACTTAGAGAAGCTTTGTGTCATTAAATCGTCATTTATTATTATTATTATTATTATTATTATTATTATTATTATTATTATTATTATTATTATCTGTATATTAATACGATAGCGCGTGTTCTTTTGTGTGTCATGCTTTCTGGCCAATTTCATTGGTTGAGATTTAATTCTGGAATACACATTAATTCCGGAATACATATTTACGAACACTCCAGCTGGCCTTTCGATTAGTGTGTTCTCACCGCTATATTTATTTTTAATTCTATAATATTTAGGATTTTATCTTTCTGGTAAATGCAAAAGTTGTTAAGAAATAATTGATTTTAAGTTATTCTGTAGTAAAAAACGATAACACAAATCTCTCGGCCGCCGGACGCTCTAAGTTTTCTAATTTAAAATATTTGGGACAAAAATTGAGCAGTTATTTGTTTTTTTCTTTGTTTATTTATATTTTTTTTACATTTTTTTTATTTGTAAGAGAGAGAGAGAGAGAGAGAGAGAGAGAGAGAGAGAGAGAGAGAGAGAGAAAGAGAGACGCTGATCTTTTTGTTAATTAAAATATTATTGTTACATGCTTTTATGTAAATAAAAGCCAAGATGCCTATCTGTTATGAAACCTTGAACTTCATGAAAAGCCAAAGCCTTGACTTTGCTAACCAAAAAGCGACACATTATCAGCGAAACGAAACTTGTTTTGCACATAAAATATTTTCATAAAAACATTAAATCTAAAAAATATATATTAAATGACAGTTCCTTTGTCTAAATAAATTATTTTTATTACAACATTGTTTTAACTAAAATAATTTCATGAAAAACTGTTTTTGGTATATAAAATATTTTAATCTATATATTAATACGATAGCATGTGTGTCATTTTGTGTGTCACATTGAATTTTTTTCTTCTTCCGAGTGTCTGTCGTTTAATTGTTATGCCTTTCCATTTCTTGTAATAAGCAGGCTATGCCAGGCGTCCCTGCTAGCTTAGATAAATACTTTTGCAGTTTTAACAAATAAGCTACAATAATATCAGAGCGTCTCCATTTACGCTGAACATCCAAAAAATGCCAACATCAATATATTACATATGAAATAGTCCACTGTGGAATTCCCACAGGTCCCCGTTAGTTATTATTATTATTATTATTATTATTATTATTATTATTATTATTATTATTATTATTATTATTATTATTATTTAATCAATAGGAGTAGTCACATCACATAAGTCATCATCAAAAATTTCTCTTTGAGAGCAACTTGTTTTGTTCTCTGGAGTCTGAGTGACAACAAGTCTTCCAATACTCTCTACTTCTTTCAATAACCTGTGTAGATGAACTTGCGTTATCGCAACAAACGCTTACCATTGATTTCTCGTTAGCAGTGATTATTAGTCTTCACTGGAATTTTGATGTAAAACACCTCCTCAAGGTCCTAGCCCTCTTTGCACACATCCAGCGGAGGTCTAGCTTGTTCTCCCCCCCGGTCTTTCTATCCATCCTGAGCTTCACTTATTTGGTGCGACAATAGTTTATAGTGACATGGGAAAATGTTGGAGAGGGTTTGCTTACACTTCTGCAGGGTCAGTTTTCATAATTCCACGTGGTGTTTCTTTGTGTTTTACTTCTGTGACAGTTTTTATATGTCTAGCTAGAATCTTCTATTCTTTTTTCAAAGGTTTTCGGTATTGTTCCTAGTGCTCCTACTATTAGTGGTGTTATCACGATTTTCTTCATCTTCCATAGCCCTTTGAGTTTCTGGCCAGTTCTGTGTATTTCTTCCTCTTCTCTGTCTCTTTTATCTTCACTCTGTGGTCTGCTGAAACGGCAAAATCTAAAATTTGGCAGGACTTTTTCTTCTTGTATACTATTATGATATCCGGTCTTCTTGCTTGAATAGATTAATCTGTATATCTATGTCTCATAGGATTTTGTGTCTTTTATTTTGAAGTACTGTTGCCGATTTGTGCTTGTACGATTTGTCTGGATATTCAAGATGTAGTTGTTTGCATAATTCCTAGTGTACTACCTTCTCCACTTGGTCGTGTCTATTTTTATATTCTTTTTTGGCTAGCTTTCTGCATTCACATTTCTCTGTGCCTTCTCGATTCGAAGTTACTTTTTTAAATTGATATGAACACTAGGATACTTCTAGGAACACAGGTAAAATTATAGAGGAATAAAAACAAATCAAGCTGTTACGTTGTGGGTGTATTTATACGACTTTGTATATACTGTACCACATTAACGTACGTGTGTATATTGTTGAATTGTATGTGTGTTTATACGTGTTTTCGTTTGTGACGTATTTGCGTCGCAGAGGAGTTCTATATATGTGTATATAGTTAAATCGTGGTGTGTTGAATGTGTATACATGGCACTACTGAATGTCTGTGTTCTTATCATAAACGGACCATATGTACGTATGTTAAGTAACAGACTGTTGTCCTCGTCTAAATGTCTATTTTAGCTGCTCATGATTCATCTAAGTGTTGGTACGTGCATGTCAGAACATATAACACGTGACGACATACCTGTTTCTGCTATTGTTTCTTCTGGGAGAGTTGGAATCTGTTAGAAGGAACACTCAAGACAGAACCCAAGGATGTGATATTTTATGTATTTTATTCAATGCCGGGTTCATCATAGCAGAAGGAGTGACCGACGATCTTTGGCTTGGGAGGGGGGTCTTTTATCTCCATTCTGATACCTCTTCTACTATCAGACTGCCTGGCATTACACGGTCGTAAAATACGCTTAGGAAGAAGGAGTATCAGAATGAAGACAGAAGAAATCCCCCCTAAGTCACAGATTGTCGGTCACTCCTCCTATGACGAATACCTTGTAGTGAATAAAATACATAAAATCTGCCAGTATATATATTGACATATTATAGTATATATATATATATATATATATATATATATATATATATATATATATATATATACTAGCAGGTCGCCTGGCATTGCCCGGTCATAAAATACGGTTAAAAGAGATATTTTGATCAATGCAGATTTCATATATAGTATTATATTATATTGGACTCAATATATAGTAATGATTTAAAAAGTTAAAAAAAAATGACTCGTATGCCACCACCGAAAATTGAAACCAAAACATTTAGCTTACGATTTACTTTTTTCTTTGACGTTAATGCCTGAGCTATGAAGACATATTTGCTTTAAGGCTAAAAGTTAAAACATGAACCAATAGCTATAACGTTACGCATGCATAGTAATAATGATGTCGTTCGACCTTCACCCAGCAAATTCCGTTTCTTTAAGTTTCATACTTTAGGTAGATACACGAGTAGTTACCCATTTTCGGAAAATTTTTCTTTTAGAGAAAATCTTTCCAAAAATGAGTAGACACCTGTGTATCCCTATTAATGTGGCAACCTGAAAGAAAAATAAATATACATTTATGTTTTACATTATTGAGCTCTCTAAATAACTTTACTCTCATTCATATATAATCACTGCCTCAATAATTAAATCACATATAAACATATTAGCTTTCTATATATATATATATATATATATATATATATATATATATATATATATATATATACGCACGCTCTTCAAACGCCTTTCCCCGTTTCTATTTATATAAGTATATGCAAATATATTTTAAAAGAATTAAACAACATAAAACAATCAGTCATTGATAATAGCTTAACTAACAAACTAGTTGACAAGCATTTAAAACTCTACTTTCCAAATATACACAAAAATAAAGAGAAATAAACAATTAAGAATAACACTATTCACTTTTTCTACTGAAATCAAATGTATTGCAATGAACACTAATACGAACGCCCTATAACCCACATGATAAACTCATCTCATATTTTATACTACAACGACTAAAATAACATTTCAATGACATTAGCACCATTAATGGCCATATAATAATGTTATATTGTTGGTTTCCCGGAAAACGCCGGCTACCTAATTATGGATGATTGTGAATGCTTTCGAATAGAAACATGTTTGGATAATAAAAAGAATGTTATCGAAACGAATTAAGTATTTAGAGAAATAAAATATTTCTTGTTAAAAAATTAGGTTAAAACGGCACTTACTACAAAAAGAAATGGTAAATAAAAAGCGTAAACAAATTCCTCGCCTGCTTCCACGTTTCAAGGTGGACTGCTTAAGGTTTCGTGAAGTGGAAGAAAGTCCTGTTTTCTGAAGAGAAAAATTAAAATCTAGATGGTTCTGGTAGCTTCCAATAATATTATCATAACCAAAACAGGCCTGCTGAAACGTTTTCCCCACGTCATAGTGGTAAAGTGCCCCTTACAGAGGGACGATGGAGCTTCATGTAGTGCAGGCTCGTCAAAAAGCGGCTGGTTATGTTAGCATGCTACAAAAAGCCTTGTTGATGATGAAGGGCCATCGTTTGTGTGGGGATGTATGGTTATTCCAACAGAATAATTTTTTTTAAAATTACATTTTCACCCCAAACAAGGCATAGTGCCACTTTGATGTAGCGAGCTACTATCAGGGACATAAGTTGCAAGGCTACTATATAGGGAGTTGAGCAGTAAGATGTCTGGTCACATTACACTTGAACTTCTGCATGTCAGTACAGTTGGGGAAGTAGGAAACTAAATGTTAAGGGGTCAAAATTTGGGTCAAAGTTAAAAAAAAATTTGACCCCTGCAGTCTCTACAAAATTACTCAGACAAAGTTTGGTCTAAACATTTGAAATCTTACATAAAGTGTATTCACACGTAGGGCAAGTTATGAATAGTACATATGGCCCGAACACAGCTGGGCTGAACTGCTAGTTAATATATATAAATAAAATGGAAGATGGGTAGCAAGACAGAGACAAAGGTTCAAACGCCATAGATAAAACAGGAGTCGAACAATATGAGGATATGCCAAATGGCGCGAGAAAATTATGGTTTTCAGCCAGTCTCGTTGTTGGAAACCATGAGAACGGGACACGCCAATGATATAGGTAACATTATTGATGCGAATATTATTGATGTCTCTATTCATCTGCGTCATTCATGTATAAATTAGAAAGAAAAGTTAAGGAAATAATTATTTATTTAGTCTTTCTCTTTTATGTATTTATTTATTGCACACTGTTATCCTCATCTTCATAGTTATTGTTTCACCACGTTTGGATCAACTCATTCGCTGGCCTTCTTCAGGTGGTTAACCGCATCGGGATAGGAATGCTTAGTCTTGTAACTGTGCCCAGTAATTACTGCCTTCCATAGTTGTTGTCTCACCACGTTTTGTCCAACTCATCCCTTGGCCTGCTTCGGCGCAGTGGATAAAGGCATTGAATCTCTACGGTTTCAGGCGAGCATTGTCTGAAGATAGCTGTTTCAATCCTATCCAAAGCAGGCCAGAGGATGTTGACCAACAGGTAGTGAGACAACAACAAATATGGAAGTAATTACTGGGAATAAGTTACAAGACTCAACGTTCCTATCCCGAGTTGATTAACCACCTGAAGAAGGCCAGAGAACTAGTTGGCCGAAATGTGATGAAACAGCAACAAACATGAATATGAGGATAACAGTCCGCAAAAAACAAAAACAAACCAAATTATGAAGTCTCATCTCAAAAGGATTCTAAAAAAATAAAAATAATATGTAATAGTCTTTTTCTTGTACTTAAGTCCATTCTTTTCAATAAAACTTGGAAGAAACACAACGAACGTCTACTTGTGTATTTTATGAATAAAAAGTTTTATTTATCTAAATTAATCAGAGGAGCCAATCGACAAACACTAGACGAAACGGTGATCATGAAACATGATGTGTTGATTTGTTTCCAATAATACGTAATACAGCGGTGTCTTTTTTATACGTGTAGCTAGTTGATGTATAATAACAACACAATTTGGTTTGGCTGTTCTTTTGGGGTTTTATTTTCTATTAGTTTATATAGCTACGTTGATGTAACATTAAACAACGTGGAGGTTCCCAAAGTTCAAGCTCCATAGTGTATACATTTATTTGGATGCCAGCAAATATACTGGTATTGTCCTATAACGAATATACCGTTGTCTAATAGAAGTTATGTTGTGTTGCCGACAGGTAGTTCTTATCGTGGTGTTTGGAGTCTACGCGTTCGCAACTCTGTGTAGCTGTATAATACAACGATGAATCTGAGTAAAAAAATCAGTGGTATTCATCCTCATCGGGTTTAACCGGTTTCATTCGAAGGAGGATATTTCTAGGAAATGTCACATGTATATCCCGATTATGAGAGATGACAACACTTCTTAAAAGGGGTGTCAACGTCTTCCTACATACAACGCTTAGTATCCTGAAATAGTCACCCATCTGGTACAGACCAGGCTTAGCGTTGCTTATCTTCAGTGATCCAACGAAAATCATTGTGTCGATTTGATAATGCCATATAATCGTCACGTACACTTATTAACAATAGATAAACACAGATTGAACTTGAGTTTCGTCAGCCACAACCGAGTAAAATCTTAAATAATTTCTAATTAGATTTTTAGTATTATCAGTTGTAATGATTATACCTTAAACATTTAGAAACACCCGAAGAAGGTTGGAGGTTTCATCGGTCGATAGATTTGTAAGACTAAAATCCAAGATTAGAACAGTAGTTTAAATAATACAAATCATCAATCCTCATCTAAAAATATCTGAAACATGTAAAGTAATATATATATATATATATATATATATATATATATATATATATATATATATATATATATATATATATATATATAAGTCATCCTAACCATTAGTACAGTAAGTTTTTATTTTCAACTATCCATACTCGGCCACACGTTGCTGTGGTTCAGTTTGTTTAAATGGATCCCCACCCAAAAAAGACAAAATTTAACTTTTTTATAAGAAGGAATCAGTGTGGCAAAGTGTATTTTTTTTTCATTATAATGATTAGATCACTCTGACTGACGTTAAAATATTTAAAAATGAATGTTGAAATTTTAATAGTATTTCTTTGCGTTTAACGGTGGCCAAAGGAATTAAGTCCTTGGTAATGGAGTAAGAGGTGACTTCTGTTGCGGGGTTCGAATCTATCGACCGGTGTTAATTGTGACCCTCTGCACTGATGAACCCCGAAAGGATGAAACACTAGTGTCTGTAGGTATTTAATAATTATTATAGCAAATAATTATGTCAGCCCGTTTGAGAAAATCGTTTCTTATCGTTGAGCACTTTCAGTTGAAATAAAGTCGGTCAATTTAGTTCGTCTGCGCAGCTCATGATATAATGATTAGATTACTGTGGCATACGTTAAAAGACATTTAAAAATAAATGTTTAAATTTCAACAGTATTTCTCGCGGTTAACGGTGGCCGAATGGATTAAGTCCTTGCTAATGGAGTCAGAGATGGTTTCTGTTGCCAAGTTCGAATCTATCGACCGGTGTTAATGGTGACACTCTGCACTGATGATTCCCAAAAGGATGAAACACTAGTGTCTGTAGGCATTTAATAATTATTATAGTATATATATATATATATATATATATATATATATATATATATATATATATATATATATATATATATATATTCAGGCCAAGAATTACCCTCGAGTTTTCGAGGGTAATTCTTTGCCTGAAGACGTAATCTCTCCAGCAGAGGTGATTACAGAAACATGTATGCACATATGTAGCCATCAATGTTTGTATAAATAAATTTAACATTCGTGCTCTGTTTACTCATTGAGCACCTTTTGGTATACACATGTTGTTTCATTGGATATACTTCTAGGTAACTAAGCTTTACTGCCATAATATATATATATATATATATATATATATATATATATATATATATATATATATATATATATATTCTGTAGTTTACATCCCGTTTCTCTGTGAGTCTCGTTCGGTGCTTGGTGACGCCCGGTGAACAACGAAAGCTGTCGGATTATACCGAGCGTAAGGAAGTCATTGACCAAAACGGCCATAAAAACAACCTACCCCAATCAATTCATAACTTTTACTAATTTTTTCGACGAAATCTTCCGAATGTAAATATGTCACAAAGTTTAACAAAGTTTTTTTTAAAAGGGGTGAGGGTCAACAATAACACCTTAACTTTAGTCTTAATTCACGTTAGCTTTTATTTATTTTTTGGAGTTGAATCATATTGTGTCGAATAAATTCACCTCATAAATTCACGTTCTTATTAAAGTGAAAGCCAAAAAAAAAAAAAAAAAGTCGTAACTTTAGACAATTTTCGACACAAATTTTGCATAATTCTGTTTTTTCCTTCTCCACTTGCACGTGGCACTCTTTCGAAAATAGATAAATAGATAAACAATAAAAAATAAGAATGTTACTTGTTATCGTGTCAAAAGAAGGAAAAAATCCTGCTCACGTGATTACGTATCTTTTTAAAAACATTTACATAACCTTTTTATTTTTATTTATATATCTGTTTAAGCTTTATTTGTTAGTGTACTAGAAGGAATTCAGTTGATCACAACCCTTTCTGCGCATTCTTTACATTACAATAGTACAACTCTGAATTCGACGGCACAATACTACACCGTTCAATACTGTAAAACTAAAACGAAGCTGTTCTGCTTGAAAAGGGCAGCATTTTTTCTTATTCATATTTATATCGATTCTTTGCTTAAAAAAACTAAAGTAATTACGTGTTTACTTTTTTAATATCCCATTTTGCTGTTTCGGATTTTTGTTTTTCGAGTAAGAGTGTTTAGCAGAAAAGCTAACAAACGAGTACACGAAAATATAAATATGCAAGAAATAAATGTTACCTTAAATGAATTTTCATATAAAGTACACATGCCATAATAGAATATTCCTCAAGCACAAAATAACGAAAAACATTAAAATATGTTTATAAATATTCCTTACGTTGATGGAACTCTCTTAAATTGTTAACACATAATGCTCAGGTGCCCCTCCTTCAAATTGAAAACGGGGATCGCCATTTCAAAGTCGCTGCCATTTTGATTTTTTAAAAACCGGTTCGTCAATTAAACTTTTAAAAATTTTTTACAAACTACTTAAAAATATAAACCAATAAACTTTTCTGCCATAAAAGTAGCTTTTATTTACTATGGTAACATTTATTTCTTGTATATTTATATTATTATATATATAACAGTTTCTCTTTGTAAGGAAAGATTATTTTGTTGGTCACTCTTGGATACGAATGGAAACAAAGTTGATATAAAAATATATTATCGCGAAAATTATCTTTACTTGCAGGGGGTCGCATACTCTATATATTAAGTTTCATATCTGTAGACCAAAAACTGGAAAAAGGGTTTGTCAGGCAAATTTTAAACAATATATATGTACGCATACATAAATACATATAGAAAGAGGTTTGTGTTTACTCTAACCCTTTTACGCACATATTACGCTAGTATAAGTCATGTAGACTATCTGCATGAATATAATTACACGTAATAGTTAACTAAAGATGATCGTCCCATATGAAAACCGGAAACCTAATAGGGAATTAATCAAAATGAATGTTTAAAAGAATATGCAAATTAACTGGATCTTTTGCAGATGAATGCAATTCCACGACCCATGTATACCAAAGCTGTATTTTCTTTTTAAATAAATAGAAAAAGCGGTTTTTAATATGAATATCAATACATAAAAACCCCAACTTATATATATATATATATATATATATATATATATATATATGATTACCTAATTTAATCATATATATATATATATATATATATATATATATATATATATGATTACTTAATTTAATCACATAAATTAATATACGAAAGTATAAATTTATGTGTAAACTTTAAGTATTTATTTTAACAGTGCTCAATAGGTAGGTAGAGCTAGGTAGTAATATTCTATGTAGCTTAATTTCCATATTATATTTTTATAACTTACTATATATATATATATATATATATATATATATATATATATATATATATATATATATATAATCAAAGCCGAAACCAAAACTTATGAAAAATTCATGGTAAAATTATTTATTACAAGAAATGGAAGGTCATAACAATTAAATGACAGTCACTCGGAAGGAAAAAGATGTAAGCGCGACACAGAATAACACACACGCTATCGTATTAATATATATATATATATATATATATATATATATATATATATATATATATATATATATATATATATAACATAACTTATCATTCTTCATTTAAAACACTCCAAAATACATAGAGTATTTGATTATAGATAAATAGACACGACGCCATTTTGTGTTTTGTCAATTTTTGCTACCCGTACGTCTGTCTTTGTTTTTACTTGGGAATCGCCACTTATCAAGGTCCGAAGGCAATTCGAGGATAAGGGTTGATGAATGTAAGGTGGTAGTGTGGTAATCGTTAATGGTATAGATTGGGTAGAACTTGTTTACATTGGATGTGAAAATTACTATGTTGTATTCAACCGGGAAGCAGACCAGTAGAACAATGTTACACATGCGGGCAGTTTTGGGAAAGAAACTTTGTCCACTGAATCTACGTTTAGAGTCTGGTTTACTTTTAATACGTTTTTACTGGACTAAATGCTACAAAAAAATGCAAACACTGACTCTTACCATGAAGAAAGGATTATAGTTTATGCTTGAAAAATATTTGATATTTTATTACATAAAGCTGACTTAAAAAATATGTTGTTTTTTTTTAATTTCAAATCACCGCCATCGTCTTGTCAAAGTGTATCTACAAGCGGATAAACAAAATCTGGTCAAAGTTTATTTCATAAAAGACAGCCGTCGCCAGATTGACCAGCTGTCTAAGAACTAATAAAAATCAACTTATGACTTGCTGATCGCTATTGGCTAACGTTTTACCACAATGTCTCTTGAATGTGTGCGTGTGTGTGAGAGAAGAGAAGAAACAGAGAGAGAGAGAGAGAGGGAGAGGGAGAGAGAGAGGGTTAGCTAAAATACACATGTACAGAGAGAGAGAGAGAGAGAGAGAGAGAGAGAGAGAGAGAGAGAGAGAGAGAGAGAGAGAGGGGCAGCATTATGTAGCATTACATTTGCTTTATAACCGCATGGTTATAAATAAAGAAATCGAAGAAAGTTAGAGTAAGAGAAAGAGGGGATTATATATATATATATATATATATATATATATATATATATATATATATATATATATATATATATATACTCGGGTTTTTTATATTCAAAAGTAATGGACTAATGAACTCAACGAGGTTGTTAGATAGTGCTCAATAAAAAGAGCTGATAATACTTGTTTATTGTTATATAAACATGCTCACATCCCGCTGCTACAAATAGTCACTTGTTTCAATCAAACAACAGATATCATCAGGCAGCGACTTGACTATTCAAAAGTTCAATGAATAATGGATTTTTATTTTAGGTAGGAACTCTTTAAAAGTTGGAGTTAAGAAACTTAAAACACAGAACTTTAATTATAAGATGTAAAGAGGGAGGGGCAATTTAAATAAAGTTAAAAGATTATAATGGAGAGAGAGTGATTAAAAAAAGAAAGAAAAAAGAAAAGAAGCATGTTGACTTTAAGAAGGTTATATTTACTGATAAGAAGCGTTTCAAGTTTGATGGGCCCGATGGATGGTGTACTTGGTCGAAAAGAGGTGAGCCTGTTGTACTGAACAAACGACAGATGGGGGGAAAAGGAGTTATGGTTTGGGGTATGATCTTTGCTAATGGAAATATATGGTTGGGGTGGCTGAAAGGACGACAGAACAGTTGCTAGACGAGAAAGCCCTACCAAGGATAAGAAGAGAGACAGGGAATGATTTCGTTCTACAGCAAAACAATTGCAGCATCCATGTGTCAAAACTCATGAAAGAATGGATGGCTAAAGTGAATATGACTACTTTGGAATGGCCTGCAAAAAGCCCAGATCTAAATTTAATAGAAAATGTTTGGGAAATGCTTGCGCAACTTATCTATGATGGACCTGAAATAACGAAAGAGGCTCAACTATGGAAACGAATAATAGATGCCACAAACAACTAATAGAGATGTACATTTGTTTGATCATTATGAAAAGAGATTGATAAAAGTTATAGAGAAGAAAGGTGATATTACAGACTATTAACAGTTTTTCAACAATGTCCGAAAACTAATGTTGCGTGTGTTTTGTAAAAAATGATGAAAAATCAAATATTTTTTCTTGCCTAATCGATTTTCTTCCATTTTTATTACAGGTATTGTCTTCATATGTTTATTCTATTCTATTGAAGGAATTTCGCCACTCTATGGTACTCGGAAAGTCGAATACTAAAGTGTCCGAAAAATATTGTCGGACCTTATAGCACCAGTGTGTATGCATATGTGTGTGTGTGAGTGCGTGTGTGTGTGTGTGTGTGTGTGTGAGTGTGTGTGTGCGCGCGCGCGTGTGTGTGTGTGTGTGTGAGTGCATGTGTGTGTGTGTGGAGAAATATAAAGAGAGAAAAAGAATGATAGATAGGCAGAGAAATATCAAGCTAAAATATAGATAGACGAAGAATTATTGCTACTTTTTGAGGTATTATATATATATATATTTACACAGTGATCACCACTTATCAAGGCCCGGAAGCCGCTCAGGGATAAGGGTTATTGCAAGTACATTACGTTAGTGTGGAGATTTGATGAAATGTTTACTTAAGGGGGCGGTTCATTAGGAATTTGTTAACGTTGGACTTGAACACATCCATGTTGTAGTCCGGTGGGAAGCAGGCAGACGGAACAGAGTTCCACAGGCGTATTATATATATTATATTGGTATTATATATTATATAGGTATTATATATATATAGGTATTATATATATATATATATATATATATATATATATATATATATATAGGTATTATATATATAGGTATTATATATTGCATCTCTTCCGTGATTTGTTATAAAGTTGTATTTAATCCACTATCTTAACCAAAATACTTTCAGTTCAAATATTTGTTTCCTTCTTAATTTTACCGTTTTTTTCTATCTTCCTTCATTTCTTTTTTCTTTCAATATCTGCCTATCTTATCTTTTTCCCATTATACCTTCTGCTAGTCTTTCCTGTCTTTAACATTGTCCTTCTGTCTTCTATTTATCGCCTTCTTCTCTATATTTTATTCTGTTTATCTTTCTTTCTATTTTCCTTAGTCCGCCATATCTTGCTTTCCTGACCATGTTCTCGTCTTTTACTTAACTCGCATTTTATTTGTTTCTGTCCTTTTCTTTTTTCTTGATCATATCCTTCTTTTTTATTTGTTCTTTAACTCTTTTCCCGGTTTTAATTTGCGATTGCGATGTATATTGTCCAATTTTTTTTCATAGTGCATGTAGCTGGGTTATCTATAATATCCTTACAAAATCACTAGTCATATTACAGTCTAAGAAAAGAAAGTCCAAAATAGAAAAAAATTAGTTCATAAATCACTATAAATTTGTACTAGTTCTATCTATTCTAGGCATTTCGACTTAATAGAATTTCAAGCTATATATATACTATAAAGATTCTTATTTTATTAGCCCATTCCAGTATATTACAAATTAATATAATCCAAATCATTTATCCCTCTTGCTAAATCAATTATAATGATCTCATACTAGCCCTATTTGTTTCTACATAGACAAATCTACTTAATTGCAAGGAATACTTTGTAACTTATACTTTTCCTTCTATAATTCATCAATATCTCCACACATTCATATCCCAACATCTGTCTAATAAGTCGTACCGTGACAAGTATTCCATTGATGCTGTATCAGTTTATTAAAGTCCACCTATCTTTTTTGCTGATTCGCATCTTTAAAGTAAAAGTTTCATAATTTTGAAGCGAAAGGACGACCTTATCTCCACTTGTTAAACCTAAGATGCCATCTTGAGAATCTTCTCAGCTTATCTTAGATGTTTTTATTTTATTTTCGAGTGAGTCTCTGATTGTCATCTTTAAAGTAAATTTTCGTTTTTTTTTTGCATACTGCTCTTCTAATCTTTCTTGTTCATATGTATTTACTTTTATTTTATTTTGGAATAGCGTACTTCTTATTTTAGATTAATATTTGGATCGTCTCTGAAAAACAACCGCTAAAACTAAGAACACTATTTTGGTCGCAGGCTGAGAAACATGCTTAAGGTAGAAAGGAAATAATGCAGGCATTCGCTGAAATAAAAAAAAATTATAATTATGGACCGATTTTCTCTCTGGTATGTATATTCTGATGCCGAAAATATAACTTCATTGAGCTTGATATATTAAGCAATTTGAACGATATTATTTAGTATATATATATATATATATATATATATATATATATATATATATATATATATATATATATATATGGTCTTGCAAGTGTTTTAACCTAAAAAAACTATAAAATCATTAAAACAAAAAGTCTGTCCTTCGTTAGAAAATTCATTTGTCAATAAGTCATTCAATTTCTTGCAATCACTGAACCAACTTGCCTTATCAAAATCACAATAGTTTTCAGGGGCCATCAGTTGTTTAAAATGAAATACCATTTCAGGAATTTAAAAACAAAACAGTATATTAAACCATGGCTCCCAAGCAGTGTTGATCAGACACCACCTTCCTTAAACAAAAGAACAAAATATATTCCGGATATGACATCTACGTTTTTGCTTTAGATTAATTATACTAACCTATTCATGTTATAAAAAAAATTCTTCTTTACTTGTGGCATTCGTTCTGGTCTCCAAAAGAAAGTATATTTTTTATTTACAAATCTGCTGTCTGTGACATCCTTGAGAAATCCATTTCACACAGCCGTTTTTAGCTTTTTTTTTCAAATTACTTATCTTTTTGTGCTTGCTGGGGATGGAAATTCCTACAGGATTACATGTTTACCTGTTATTTCAGAAACCCCGACTGAGGGATTTTTTAAAGATTCTTGTTGTCCCTTTAAGCGCAATCGTTTGGATCTCTTTTGCACATTGTTCACCGACTATATTTGCCAGGTAGTTTTTGATATATTTTTCCATCAGCTTGGTTGCCGCTATGATTACTGGAATGATTTATATCTTTGTAATATTCCAGTTTTTTTTTCATGGCGTACATAAACCCTCGTATTTAATTAGCTTCTTCCTCCTAATTCTCTTTAAACCAGCACCTTTATTGTCTATCTATCTTATTTTCCAAATCTAAGCTCGTTGCCAGTCTTGGGTATCGCATAGGACTGCATCCAGTAATAGGGCATCAGTTGTGATTTTCGGGCCTTCATATGAGGTAACTCCCTCTTAGTAAAAAAAAATATATGGGCCAAAGAGATACTATGGTCTACAATCTATTTACTTACAAATTATTCACCTCAGTATTGTTTTCAGTCGTCTCGTACTTCTACTTGCGATTGGAATCAAACAGTGACGACCCAGTAGAAGTGTATTAAGGATAGCACAACTTTTGCTTTCCAAGTAAATTCGCAGCTACTCTTACAGGGCGTATCCATTGTCTCTTCTGAACACAGACTATGAATACGCCTACAAAAGAAATAAACATACATACGATAAAATTGTCGACTTAGAAAAGACAACATGATTTCATTTTCGTTTGATGAAAACCGGTTTTATTTTTGGTGCAGACCATCTACTAGTTGGCCAGTTGGGTACAAATTACAAGGGTGATAGAAGCCATTTATCATGTCTAAAAGTGACACAATGTTCAACGCGCGAGATCGGAGATGCGCCGCTGTACAACTCATGCTCTCTACCGATCCAAATTATGA
Organism: Euprymna scolopes; assembly: GCF_053919585.1. NCBI lineage: Eukaryota > Metazoa > Mollusca > Cephalopoda > Sepiida > Sepiolidae > Euprymna > Euprymna scolopes. Next base: position 158,478,745 of record NC_136484.1, on the reverse strand, counting down.
CAACAGATCCATTGCTAGCACCCCCAAAATGCAAACCCGGACAGTTCAACGCTTGAGGGCACATCTCAACGAAGTTTTCGGCTATGGCTATGGTCTTTGGTGTGGTTTAAAGTGAGAGCCACATCATGCCACCTCACATCTCTGAAGTCGGCTTGAAAGTCAACACCAATGTGTACCTGAATGTGCTGAGGAGTGTGGTAATCCCCTGGTGCAATCAGGTGGCCACTGGCAGAGCCTGGGTGTAGCACCAGGACTCGGCACCGGCCACAGGTCCAAAGAGACCTAAGCATGGCTTCAGAAGGAATGCCACGGCTTTGTACCTTTCTCACACTGCCCCCCCACCACCTCATCCGACCTGACACTGCTGGACAATTTCGCTTAGTCAAACGTCGAGAACATCACCAACATGATCCCTCACAACACCAAAACTAGCCTGATCGCCGAGCTCCTGCCAGTGCTTGTGGAAAAGGCATGCTCCCAGTTCCGGACCCGTATCGAGGCGGTGATTGAGGATGAAAGCAGCTACATTGAATACATGTCAGCTCTAATACATAATCAAGTTACCCGAATTGTTTTTTTTTTCAATAAAAGTTTTCAAATAAAGCTATAATGTTGTTTTCTGTAGGGCGACAAATTTATCGTTCCACACTGTAGCTGAAACCGGCATAAAATGACACAACGATGGTTGGCATGTCGTAAACATCAACAACTAACCAATTATAAGTCTGTCTATCCTTCTACCCAATATATCCGTTGTACATGGACATTATATGTCGATTAGCCCCGTATTCAAGATTATTGAAGATTAATTACGTACACACACCGACACGTGCGCAGAGCCTGTGCAGATACACAGAGAGATATTAGACGAATGTGTCTGTTCCTGTTCACCCATCCTATCACCTCATATATCTCACCCAGCTGTTACAAAGGAAACTGGGGCTCCTTTTTTGTCTCCCAACGGCCGGCATGTTGACTGACACAAGGACGCTTTAATGCTAATAAAGTGAGTTACAGGCGAAAACTGGTTCTGTGGCGTTGACATTCAAACGATGATGCGATATTTTACAAACGCAAAGCGTGAAACACGGGGCACATCTCTCTTTCTCCACATACATACACACAACCGCACCCCCTTCGCTCAGCAAAATAAATAAAAAAAAAAAGAAAATCTGAATTCTTTCTTCGGTTTTACGAGACGTAATTTCCTGGTGTTAATTACGATATTTGTATAAGAAATCAAATTTGTTAACATTAGACTTGAAGAATATCACGAAGCGGCTTCCCAACTAGCTATAATCATGTTGTAGCTAGTTGGGAAGCCGCTTCGTGATATTTTGTCTCGTAGATTTGATGTTCTATGGATTTTTTTGTGTCAATTAGCAGTGTCATAGCTGTGGTACTATTTACTTGCCTCCCCATGAGGGCAAAGTTAGACACAAGGTCTTAATGTGGGTGAAATCCACCCCTAACCAAAGGGGCACTCTGAATTGAAACGAAAATAAAATTGCCTACGTCTCCAAGGATTTTTCCTTTACTGAGAGGACAGAATAGTCTAAGTGTACCATTAGAACACATACTACACATTACAATATTAGAAATATAAAAATAATAATATTTACAACAAATTAGGCACAAGATCATTCAAAAGTGTGGGGAAAATAGGTATCGTTGATCATCCTTAGTCATAAACTAGACTTTTCAGTCCGTTAAAAGACTAAAAAAGTTATAGATCTTTGACTAAAAGGACTGCTTTATGCCAAATTGGTGGTTGAATATGACTAAATATAGGCTCAGTTGTTTTTAACTCGTGGTATTTTGTTCCGCATATTTCACGCAAATCATTTGGTCTCTCACACGTACAAGCCCAATTAGAGTATTCAGTATCTTGTTGTGTAAAAAGTGTAATGTCTGTTTGTGTAACATGTAACGATACAGTAGAGAAGCTAGCAACATGCGTCTTATGTGATAAAGGCCTTAGGGACAAGAAGAGATCAGCAGCCATTATAATTATTTTAACCTATAGCTATTCTTTACTTGCCTTAGAAAGATTCAAGGGATCAAGTGGAACGACCTAATTACCAATCAAGTCAGAGTCCGCACTAATGAACACGTAGTATTGTCAATAATGTACAAACGGCGTCTATACTTTAAGATTGGCCATTAAAATAATTGCCAACCAAGTGCTCTAATGGACTCCTGACGAAAAGTAAAAAAAGGCCAAAAACGAACTGGTAGCAGTGTAACGCAATCGCTGATTTAATCATTTAAATGACGAAGTCAGGACAGGTACGCATATTGACGACTGACGCTGAATTAATACTGCGTAAGAATTTAAACCATGACGTGAGCGTAAACATCTTTTGTTCATAGAAGTTTCGTTTGGTTTTGGCTAAAGACTATTGCACTCAAGTTTTTTTTTTTTTATCTATTACATGATCACGTTCAATTAACGTATCTGGTATCTTTTCGTGTAACACGTGTTTATTTAATAATATCTCGATTCCATTGAGGATCTTTTTTCTACCAACGCATCGTTAGATTTGAAGTGAAATTGGAAATAACAGTAAAATTATAAATTCGACAGAATCCTTCTATTACGTTGGAAAATGATTTAAAACAGCATATTCTTCGCGTGTTGCATAACAACAGTCAATAAAAATATGAATACCCAACAAAATATGTAAAACTGCAAGATAAAACTTTGTTCAGCAGGAAGATCTTATTTAAAGCTCACTGTTCAAAGAGGTTTTCAATTTCATATTTACATTAGAAATTATGCTTTCGAAACACTATCTGTTATTAGAAGATGTTTAACGTAAAGGATTCATACGGAAATGCACACACATATGGACATGATACGCACACACATGTACGCACACACATGTACGCACACACATGTATTATTTCACAGAACACTATGCACTAGTTTGGTCGCCTATCGATACTTTCAGTTTCACAAAAACACCGGAAACTCAGCCCACAGGGGTAAAGATACAACGTACATATTTTCTTCAGCTAACGAGATAATACCATCGTCTGTAAAACGGTACACGCTGAGTTTCTGATCATTCTGTGAAACCGAAGGTATCGATGGATGATTGAATTAGTGTATAAATTTATGTGAATAATGTATATATTCTCTTACACATGTAATTAAGCGCTCTGGCTATTTTTTCCTATCCTAAAAATGTTACATTACATTCACACACACATATACTTATACACACACATATACACACACACACACACACACACACACATATATATATATATATATATGCACACACATATATACATACACACATATGTATATACACACATATGTACATACACATACACACACATATATATACACACATACACACACACATATACATACGCACACACACTAATATATATATATATATATATATATATATATATATATATATATATATATATATATAACTACTTAATTTACTCACATAAAATGAATATACGAAAGTATAGATTTATGCGTAAACTTTAAGTATTTACTTCAAAAGTGCTCAATACGTAGGTAGAGCTAGTTAGTAATTTATAAAATATATATGGCGATACACTGAATATTCAGCGCTTCATATTATATATATATATATATATATATATATATATATATATATATATATATATATATATATAAAGACGAAGGACGTTTCAAAAGTAATGCCTTCTGTTTTATATTTCGCCCGAATAGATCATGGTGATTGCAAATTGCATTGCTATGATAGTTGAACTTTTGCATTCGCCACCTGAAAGTTTCATCTCTCTTTTGCAGATATTGATGATGTTAGACTCTAAGAAAGCAACCTCTGTCATGAAAGTGCACCAGAAGCAGATATGAGTCATTGAATACGTTAAAGCAGAAATAATTGAATCGATCAACATTAATAGGAGCCTGTTGAACGAAGCTGATGCAGTTAATCAACGCACAGTTCGGAAATGGGTTCGTCGATTTCAGAGTGGCGACAAAAATGCAAGTGCCAAAGCGCGCTCCGGACTTCTACGACTGAGGTATCAAAAGAGACTGGCAAATTTGCATTCAAAATGGTGGTGACTGTAATAAATTCTGGAGTACAAAACGTTTTTTAAATTGTACGACTACCATCTTCGTAGCACTTCAACATTTTAGTTTATATATATATATATATATATATATATATATATATATGTATATATATACATATATATACATATATATACATATATATATACGTATATATATACATATATATACATACATATATACATATATATACATATATATACGTATATATATGCATATATACATATATATACATATATATACATATATATATATATGCATATATACATACATATATATATACATATATACATATATATACATATATACATACATATATATATGCTACTGAAATACAAGTAGTATATATATATATATATATATATATATATATATAGCTTTAAGTAAAAGAGGAAAGAGAAAGATCAATTCCACAAAATAACTGATAATATAACCTAGATTTGAACACAGTTGAACTACTCCGGCATTGGGCATTGTCCATCACTAGAGCCTCCGCTGAAAAAATGCAGTTTTTCGTCAGCCAAATTAGAAGGAATAAAATTCACCAGACTAAAACATCCCCGAAAGACCAACCCCCCAAAAATATTTGGAGAAATATGGAAATTTAAAGGACTGCTATAAACTATACTTTAGATCTCTCAGAGATTATTGCTACTACATAAGCAGTTATGGCGATTCGATGGACCTGTCCCTCGTGTTCATAAACGAGAAAGTATGTATTCAACTTTCTATGTCTGGCCTGTCTATATAAACATAAATTTGATGGCCTTCTAATCGAACTTCAAGAGTTTTAAGGTGGACGCTTGAAATTTACCGTTCCCAGTGAAGCAATCCTTCATTTAAACCCACACGCCTTTGTTCATTGAGCTATTACGCTTTCCCGGCTTATTATACATTTATTTATATTGAATTTTTTTTTTAATACGGATATTCTTAATACGGATATATGTATGTGTATGCGTATATATGCGTGTATATATATACATATATATATACATATATATATATACATATATATATATTCTCTATTTAATTTTATTTTATACGAGTCCCCCTCACCCCTCAACCCCATTTCCTCCTATTTTAACCCCCCCCACCTGTCTGTATATTTTTCTTTTACGCACCTCAATAATTTAATATTAACAGTACTTGCATTATTATTATTGGTGACGGTTGTGGTGATGTTTGGAGGTGGTGGTAGAAGCATTATCATTATTAGTACTGCCCTGTTTTTTACTCTATTACTACTGTTATTATTATTATTGTTTTTATCATCATTATTATAATTATAATTTTCATTATAATTGATATCATTATTATCATTCCCGTCATTGCTACCATTATTGCTACTACTATCTCCATCTTCACTGTCATTAACAGTAATTTTGAATTTAATTTTATCACAACTACTGTTAACACTATATTTAATGTTTAAATTTAATGTTTACTTTTAATTTTGCCTTTATTTTAATTTTATTTATTTTATTTTATTTTTCTTAATATTAATTTTTTTTCATATTTAATTTTACATCTAATTTATGTCCAAATTTATTATTACTACTGTTATTATAATTGTCATTACTATTATCTTCCGTAACATTATAATTATCCTACTATTATTTGGTATATGTTTACCGCTCTCATCAGTAGCTATGGTTCCCTTACACCCCCATTTTAACATCAATATGTATACTTAACCTTTTACATCAAGTTATACGCACTCATAGTCATTGCCACCCTAATCTCCAACCGCCACTTATGATCATACTCCATATATCATAACAGTAGAAACTTATAAATATATTGCCGCATATTACCTTTCAGTTTTACAACTTTACATAGCCCTACACCCCACCAAATTAATGAAAAATTACCCGCTCCATAGAAAATAGACACCCCATAAACCGTTATAATAAATTACCACACAGCAGCAATACACCCCCTATTCAACCATAATACATATACCCCTTAATCTCCATACTATGCTAAAGACAATTTATATTCTTATATATCATACTATATATAATAAGCTTCTCCTTATTTATTTAGAATTCATTAAAGCTTCCCCCAACACTCTATAATTCCTCTTAATGTTTTTCATCCCTAATGAACCTTACGCTAGACGCCGCATCTTCCCCATGCTACCTAGCACCTTCTCTACTCTTCTGATGAGAAGCGTTAGGCTTCGAAATGCCCTGGCAAAAAGAGTTCCTTCTATCCCCCAAATTTTGCCTGTATTCCATTATTCAATAAATGATCCATTCTATATCTACCTATATATAGTTTGGTGTCTTCATTTCATTCTTTTGTTGTCCATATATATATATATATATATATATATATATATATATATATATATATATATGTATATATATATATATATATATATATATATATATATATATATATATATATATATATATATAAATGTGAGTGACAAAGCGCGCTCCGGACTTCTACGACTGAGGTATAAAAAGAGACTGGAAAATTTGCATTCAAAATGGTGGTGACTGTAATAAATTCTGGAGTACAAAAGGTTTTTTTAAATTGTACGACTACCATCTTCGTAGTACTTCAACATTTTAGTTTTTTAGTTAAAAATAGCAGGCCTTACTTTTGGAACCACCCTTGTATTGAGTGTATTTATTCATACAGCTATGGAAATATGTTTCTGTTGCAATTCTTTTAGAGAAGCAATATCTTCAAAAAATATTTTTCATATGAAACCAAATTATATATATATATATATATATATATATATATATATATATATATATATATATATATATATACTACTTGTATTTCAGTAGCATGTTTTCATTTAGACAAACCTTCTTGTATTGCATGGAATAGTTTTGCTTAATATTTTGATTTTCTCGATCTTTCGGATGATACATCGAACCGTATGCAGGCTCTATAGGTGCTTTTTTGTTTCATGTTTTGAGTGTATTTTCGACCGGCTTTCTCAATTATCTTCAGGTGAAGTATTGATATTAATATGAGTTCGAACTGTGCCACAATTTAAAGATTTGTAAAGTACATATAATTGGCGCAATGTCGTATTTAGGACGTGATCATGTGTTAGACTCGTGGCTGGTTAAAATTTACATTATTTAAAAGTTACAATATTTAAGAAAGCTAAACGTAGATTTTCTGTCGGCACAATTAGTATAACTTGTAATTAATAACACAAAAATTTTGTTCAACTTAAAAAATTTGGATTGTCACCAAACAATAAAGAATTATAGTATATACTAATAAACAATAAATAAATAAAAGTATATACTAATAAACAATAATGGTATATACTAATAAAATTAAACAATAATACTATGCACTAATAAAACCATAAACGATAATTATTAATTAAACCAGAAATAAATAATACAATATACTAATAAACAATAAACAATAATATGTACTAATAAACAATAATACTATATATTAATAAACAATAAAAAATGAGAGTATATACTAATAAACAATAATACTATATACTAATAGACAATAAACAATACTAGTGTATATTAATAAACGATAAATAAATAATACTATATACTTATAAACAATAAACAATAATAGTGTATACTAACAAACAATAAACAATAATAGTATATACTAACAAACAATAAACAATAATAATATATACTAATAAACAATAAATAATAATAGTATGTACTATTAAACAATAAACAATAATGGTATATACAAATAAACAATAGACAATAATAGTATATACTAATAAACAAACAATAATAGAACATACTAATAAAATAATCAATAGTAGTATATACGAATAAAAAATAATAGTATATACTAATAAACAACAAACAATAAGAGTATATACTAATAAACAATAAACAATAATATTATATACTAATAAACAATAAACCATGATAGTATATACTAATAAACAATAAACAATAATAGTATGTAATAATAAACAATAAACAATAATAGTATATGCATATAAACAATAAACAATAATAGTATATACATATAAACAATGAACAATAAACAATAATATCATGTACTAATAAACAAGAAACAATTATAGTATATACGAATAAACAATAAACAAAATTAGTATATATTAATAAACAAAAAATAAATAATAGTGTATACTTATAAACAATAAATACAAATATATATTAATAAACAATAAACAATAATAGTATGTACTAATAAGCAATACACAACAATTGTAAATGCTAATAAACAATACACAATAATAGTACGTACTAGTAAAAAAGAAACAATTATAGTATATACTAATAAACAAAAACCAATAATAGTGCATGTTAACAAATAAATCACAATAATACTATATACTAATAAACAATAAATAATAACAGTGTATATTAATAAACGATGAATAAATAATACTACGTACTTATAAACAATAAATAATAATAATATTATGCACTAATAAACAATAATAGCATATATTAATAAACAATAATAGTATATACTAATAAACAATATACAATAATAATATACATTAATAAACAAGAAATAAATAATACTATAAACTTATAAATAATAAACAATTGCAGTATGTAATAATAAACAATAATAGTATGTACTAATAAACAATAAACAATAATAGTATGTACTCATAAACAATAATAGTATATACTAATAAACAATAGTTTAGAAAGGCATAGGGGATAACGGGATGGACTACGTGAGGGTTACCAACATTTTAAGTGAAATTTATTTTTGTGAAACAACTAATTCAAACTTGGAACACCTAGGTCGTCAGTCTGTGTTGTTAACCACTTGACCAACACGCCTATAAATATCCTAACATGAGTTCGTGTAAATTATCCTTGACGATGGATCTAGACTGATCAGAAGGTACTTGGCTCACAATAACTATGACTGCTAGATTAGGAAGAAAATATCCGGGCTGGTGCATCTACTGACACTCTATCTCTCTTAAGGTCCAAAAAGTGTCTCAAATTTAATAGGTCCTGCACTGTCGGCCAAGCTTCAAGCTCTGTCTCATCATCGTAATGTTGCATCCCTGTCTCTATTTTACAAGTACTTTAATAGAATATGCTCGGATGAACTCATAGCACTGTGCCCCATCGACGTACATAATCCCGACCAACACTAAAGCAGCAAAATCCCACCCTTTCACTAGTCAGGTTCTTCCATATTTTGATAGTTTATTCCATCGGACTGTTGAATTTTGAAATTGTCACCTGTCCCGCTGACTTTATTGATACTCAGAAATTTGAATGTGGCATAAACAGACATCTCGCTACTCAACTCCCCATAATTCCTGTTAGACATAACCAAAATAGTAGCCCCTTACGTTCCAAGAGGACATTGCGCCTGGCTTGAGGTTAAAAGGAGTAAAAAGAAACTAAGTTAAAAGTAAAGTATAAGAATAAAATAAAATGATAAAATAAAATAGAAAAATATGGTAAGTGATCTAAAAAGAAAAATCATAAATTCATAAATTTAAAGAGAAATTGAAAATATTATATATATATATATATATATATATATATATATATATATAGAGAGAGAGAGAGAGAGAGAGAGATTGTGTGACAGACAGACAGAGCATTTTTAAGAGATAATTATCCGCAAGCATATGTTCACAAGCCGGTTAGAACCCAATTGAGGTAAAAGCAAAATATTATACAAAAAATATGCAAAATGAAAAAAATAAATTCTTTTGACATATAGGCAAACCATAAACTAATGTAATATCAATTTAGAGGAAATAATGTAGAGTGCCCAATTACATATGTAAAATCTACATATTCATTTTTAGATATTAAACACCGCAACATTTATTTCAATGTTCGTCGTGTAAATGGCAAATAGCGTAATTTTATTAGAATTACACAAATCTCACTTTCTTTGGTTAAATTAAAAAATATCATGTATACAATTGAAAACAGCCGGTGTCAAAATTTTTCCGCTCCAACAAAGTAATTACTGTATAGCATATCCAAGATTACACTACTATCTGTCTATCTATCTATCTATCTATCTATCTATCTATCTATCTATCTATCTATCTATCTATTCATATCTATGTATATCCATCTACCTATCCATATCTATGTATATCTATCTATCATTCTATCCATCCACCCATCCATCCATCCATCCATCTCTATCTATCTATCTATCTATCTATCTATCTATCTATCTATCTATCTATCTATCTATATCTACGACTATCTATGTATATCCATCTATCTATGCATATCTATGTCTATCTATCTATCATTCTATCTATTCATCCATCCATCCAAGTATTTATCCATATCTATGTCTATCTATCTATCTATCTATCTATCTATCTATCTATCTATCTATCTATCTATCTCTACGAATATCTTATATTCATCTATCCATATCTCTCTCTCTCTCTCTCTCTCTCTCTCTCTCTCTCTCTCTCTCTCTCTCTATATATATATATATATATATATATATATATATATATATATATATATATATATATTTGTGTTGGGACGATTAATCGCAATCAGGAATTGGAAAAATCGGAACTTTTGAGGGTTTAGGAATCGGAGAAATCTGTGCTTATTTCTGATGCCATAAAGATTCCTTTAATTATCTTTTTTCATTTGATTTTGTTTAAAACAAAATCTTCTACTACTAGTAATAATCATAAAAATGAAATCGTTATTAATTTTAACCACCAGGAAAATTAAACTTTCGATATCACCACTTCACATAAGCGTGTTTTTACTTTTGAGAAAATATGTGCAAATTTAACACGTTATTACGGTAATCGGGAAAATAACAACAGTAAAAACCATAACCTAGATTTAAAACACGTCAAGAAACTAAATATCCAGGCTAAATAGAGCACACACAAAGGAACAGGTCAACCAGAGGTCAAACAGGCCTTTGTCCGATAAATGCATGTTCATTGGCTGATAGGAAGGGCACGGTGCATACTAGAAAGCTGATTGGCTAACTAAAATCTCAATAGAATGGTATAAAAGCGACAGACAACCACAAAATTCGCGCATAAGCCTGAAGAGTCCTAGAGTGGATGAAACGCGGAATATTCAGTATAGCGTAATCGCCATATATATTTTATAACTTACTATATATATATATTTTTTTTTGTATAATATATACAGGAATTTACATCGGTAGTCGGTACCGACGGTTTCAAGCCCGGTAGTTGAGGACTGCTCTTAATGTCCGCCTCAGGCTGTCTTCAGAGATGAGAGTCGGCTGAAGAGAGCCTGAGGCGGACATTAAGAGCAGTCCTCAACTACCGGGCTTGAAACCGTCGGTACCGACTACCGATGTAAATTCCTGTATATATTATACAAAAAAATATATTGCTTTTATTTCGAGAAAGGTTTTTTTTCCCTAATAATAGAGCACTGTATGGGATTTCTTTTTCTACAAAAAGTACAAGTATATATATATATATATATATATATATATATATATATATATATATATATAGGCGCTGATAGTGCCCATTAGTGGAGTTAGGAGGTTGGATATTGCACGAGCAATTTTGTTTGTTGCACTACCAATGCCAGAGATTATGGAGCGCATATGGATATCTAGTTTGTGAGTTATGGGGTTATCATATAATGAAGAAATATTGGGATAGTATTCAATGTATGATGTCCAAGTTATGTTATTTTTATAAATTTTTTTTTAAAGATTTGTTGAAAGTCTCAATAGTTCTGTTTACTGTCTCAAAATCAGTGTTGGTATATGTGCCTCTGTTCGCCAAAAGTGTAGACTTTTTGCAGATATGTGTCTTTTTCCATTATTACTATACTGCCATTATTATCAGCTGGTGATATAATTATGTATTTGTTATTCGCTAGGCGTTTCAAGGCATCTAGGCATATCTTTGGTAGTACAATTTCATAGGGCTGAGTAACTACAACTTAAATAACACACTGTATAGAAATCTTTTTTAAAATCTGTGTTTTCATGTCAAAATTGTGTTGGTGGTAATATTCGAATGTAGCCAGTTCTGAATTTTAGTTAAAAACTGAGGGCTTCAATTTCGATGTTTAAGAGTTTTTTTTTTAGTGGTAAGATTTTGTATTAGATCCGGGAGTCCTATGGTTCTCCATTTGCTGTTTGAGATTAATTTTGTAAGTTTTAAAATATGGTGGGTTTGGAATATTTGAACTGACTTTATATTATTATTATCGTTGCGTGATTCTGTTGTAGGTCGATAACTAATGTTCGGACTTCATAGAATAAATAGGAACATTGCTGTTTTCAAAGATCTAAGAGATATAAGAAACAGCAGTTCTCTGAATGCATTATTCTCCCATTCATTGCAGCATTAATAACACTTTTGACTTTAACAAGCATTAATAGTAAATTTTTTTCAAATAAACCGTGACCGAGACTTCTTGAATCAGCGTTTATCGCAAAATTATCGCAATTAAACAACGTGCAGGTTTCTATAATTTATCGCCATTATTAAGTAAACTCCTATTAAAAGAACATAATTTAATCTTAGACACAGATTAACCCTCTCACACCATAGAAAACACCACCCAAAATAATTAATACATATTATAAGTCAATAAATTACATAACACAATACACTCATTTCATTTCAGTGACACATCTATATTTGAATTATAACAGCCATATTTATTCCAATAAAAATATAAATGACATCATATCTTTTTTTAATATATTAACGTTATATATATATATATATATATATATATATATATATATATATATATATATATATATATATATATTAACGTCACCAATATGACGTTAAAAAATCTTACTCTCTTTCACAACGCTATAACTTATTAAAATTTTCAAAACAGTCATACTTTTCATTACAACAAATATATTTTCAAATGTGGTACTTGTATTTTACTTTCTTTCAAGTCATTCATCGAAAAGAAGTCTCACAATAAAGAAGAAACGTTGATGGACGCGTGACTTGGTTTGTTCCCTTCTTATCTTTCTATCTCGTCGGAACACTAGTTCCATTATTATTATCATATACATTTATTTGCATGTGTGTATGTATATACTGATATTTTATACTGATATTATATATATATATATATAAATATATTTTTTAGTTTCAATATTTATTTTAATATTGCTTAATTAATGTAGCGATCAATCGTAGTGTAATAATTTTACATATTAAAAAAAGGATGGTTGCGTCCAAGAAAAGTCTGCATATCCTAATCTGTATGTAAAATAAAAATAAAATAAAATTCCAAACAACATAATTTTTATACACTGTGAAATTTACTTTATGTATAAAAACAAAGGTTTTCGAGAGTGCTAAAAACGAAAACAACAGTTAAAAATCTCAGAAAACGAGTAATTTCGATGATATAAATAAATTATAATTTAAAAGTGGGGGATAACTTTTCTATATTAATTTAACATAAAATAAACACCCACGTTATACCCAAGGGGGCTAAAAAGTAGATGCTCATTTTACGTTTAATTAACGGCAAATGTCACATAGCCCACTACACAATTCAGGTCATTAACTTTCCAACGAACCTTCATGCGTTAAATTCTAATCAATAGTCGGCAAGATTCCGTACTTAAAAAATTACCCCAAAAGTGGTATATATATATCTCTCTCTCTCTTTCTCTCTCTCTCTCTATATATATATATATATATACATATATATATATGTACACATATATACACACATATATATACATATATATACATATACACATATATATATACATACATATACACACACATATATACATATATATACACACACACACATATATATATATACGCGCACACACATATATACACGCACATATATATACACACATATATGTATATATATATATATATATATATATATATATATATATATATATATATATTTGAAATTGGTATTTTAGTTTTTTCATTCAATCAAATATTATTAAATGCCACGGAAACGCTTTGCTTTATGATTTTTTTTCGATTTTCCGTATCTTTTTTTTATCAAAATAAAAAATATTATTAAAAGTTCCATAGTTGTTGCTGTCACGAGCGCTTTCGATTCGTCCCCGAATCATCATCAGGTGTTGAAGTAAAAGTCCGAATGAGCGAAAATGAGAATTAAAAGTGAATACTATAATGTAGAGTAAACGGCGATAAGTTAAAATATATAGTCTATGAAAAGTCGACTAAAAATAAAAGTCGATTAAAAATTCAAGTATTAAAATCAGCAAGTTCGTGGACACCGTTAACAAAGTCCGTCCAATATGAACTATGCAAGACATTTTAGAATTTTACTGCTTTTCTAGAATGCGATATCATTTATAGTGGGTTGAAGGGGTCTAATATATGACGCTTCAAGAATTTTTAATTTTTTAATATTATTTTCCTGTTGTATAATTTTTATGTTGTCAACGAGGACCTTTCTAAGATTGGAGGGGGAAGAATTATGTTCTTTTATCAAATGTTTATATACAGGACTAGTATCATTTAGATGCATGGTTATTCGCCGGGACAACGTTGTCGTTGTATGCCCAATGTATGTATTATTTTCGGAGTTACATTTTCCCGTAGAACATTTAAATTTATACACTATATTTGTTTGTTCCAACGTTTTTATAGCCGGTAAAGAGTTGTTTCTAACCACAAGGTTTTGTGTTCTAAACTTCTCGTAGTAAATAACAAATTTAATTTAAGAGTTACTGTCAATAGATGTCAGGTATCTACGTATGATATTTTTAATTGCGTTTTCTTCGACTTTGAAGTTCGGTGTCATTTGATTTTGATAAAATATATTAATGGGTTTGTATTGCACTATTGGCTAATATTATTATTAGGGGTTTCAACGGATTTAAGTATTCGTTTTATTTGTTCATCAACAATGTAAGTAGAAAAATGATTGTGGGTGAGTACTTGTTTAATATTTTTTATTTTCAATTAGGAATGCTTTTTTGTGGATCATATCATATATATTTTCATACGAGAAAGATCAAACAGAAAATCGAAAAATAAAAAAAAGAATATATATAAGCAAAGCGTCTCCATTGCATTTAATAATATTTGCTTGAATATATGTATATATATATATATATATATATATATATATATATATATATATATATATATATATATACTCGTAGCAAAATTGAATATTGGAATGCTCAGATCTTTAGTTCTATGGGATGAAACTACATGACACTTTGCAAGCTTTTTGAAGATTATAGTACTATTTTATGGCTGAAATTTTATGACAATTGGTAAAAAGAACCTATATTTTCAAACCAATAAAATATGCCCAAATTTGCCTACATTGGCTTATACAGAGTTCTAGCAGGCCAGCTTTAGTTTCGCTTCTTCTGTTGTCTCCTGTGTTGTCTTGCCAAGCCACTAATATATATATATATATATATATATGTATATATATATATACACATACATACATATATATACATACATATATACATACATACATATATATACATGCATATATATATGCATATATATACATACATACATATATATATAAATACACATATATATACACACATATATATATATACATATATACATGATGATTGCAACGTCTTGTCAGACGAGTGCCACTCCCTCAGACATTTAAAATCCATGAGCCCAAATGTCTCAGGGAGTATCTATACAAATATGATGTTACAGAGTCTTAGTTTTGTACGACAGCTAAGTCTCTCTCTCGGTTCAAAATGTTGAGATCCAGCAACAAGCAAGAGAAAGATAGCCAGCAACAAATTAAACTGCAGACCAGCTTAATGCGGGTACTGGTCTTCCGCTTTATG
Organism: Euprymna scolopes; assembly: GCF_053919585.1. Lineage (NCBI taxonomy): Eukaryota > Metazoa > Mollusca > Cephalopoda > Sepiida > Sepiolidae > Euprymna > Euprymna scolopes. Next base: position 158,462,865 of record NC_136484.1, on the reverse strand, counting down.
GTTTTTTAAATCAGAGATTTGCTTCTCCTAGAAAGGTTGCCTTCACCACGGCTTACGGGAGCCCTCTCTACCCCAATACACACACACACACACACACACACACACACACACACACACACACACACACACACACAAATATACACGGTGCTAGCTGGCCGTTGACCCAGAAAAAGAGTTCATTCGCCCTTTATACATACATACATACATATATATATATACATATACATATACATATACATATATATACATACATATATATACATATATACATACATATATATACATATATATACATATATATACATACATATATACATATATATAGATACATATATGCATATATATACATACATATATATACATACATATATATATGCATATATATACATACATATATACATACATACATATATATATACATATATATATATGCATACATATATATGCATACATATATATACATATATATATGCATACATATATATACATATATATACGTACATATATATATGCATACATATATATATACATATATATACATGCATATATATACAAACGTATATATATACATATATATACATATATATATATATATACATACATATGTATATACATACAGTAACCTATAAAACTATAGTATTAGGCCGTAAAGTATGTTCAAATATATTTTAATTCATGCAGATTTCGTATTAATTATTATAGAGCCATAGATTATTATGTTGTACTCTATGTATAATAGTTATTTCAAAAAACAAAAATATGACTTGGGTGCATCAGCTAGAATCGATACTAATACAGGTTTTGACCTTAGTCGTTAAGTTTGAAATGTTTGCTAGAAATAACTTCATGGTGTAAAAAATTTGACTTTTAGTATGATACTAGATGAATGGTAAAGAAAACATTTAAAACTCGTTTTCTTGCAAATCAAGTTGTTCATCATGAAAACAAAACAGTATTTTATTTTATGGCTCTGAAGCAATCTTGATCAGACACACACTCCCTTAATTAAACAATCCTGAGAATTGTCAAGATTTTGCTTCAGATGCTTTTTTTTTTGCTTACGTATTTTTTTTTTTTACTAAAATTAACTTTGACTTTGTTTTTCGTCTTTACCATAAAAAATGTGTATAATATATATCCAAATCCAATTTTCACACACACACACACACACACACACACACACACACACACACACACACACACACACACACACACACACACACACACACACACACACACACACGAAACTGATTTGAATATAATTTGTCAGATGTGTGTTACGAAACAAAAAATGTCCATTAAATATATTTAGTAAGTATGCCGATTCATGCTGAGTGTTTCATTATCATTTTAAGCGAAGAGAGATGTTCGGACATTTTGATTTTGAAAAGGTAAAAACTAAAAAAAAAAAAAAATGAGACGCGCATTTAATTCAAACGCATCCTATTCGACCGCCAGGATTAAAAAAAAATCTTATCTGTTTTGTCTAAGCAAGCCATAACAAATCTGATGAAAAAACAAATCTCGTGCCTAATCATCCAAAAAGAAAGTTTTAAAATAGTAAGAAAAAACTTTTAGTTTAAGATGTCACATATAACATGTCTATTGTAATCAATCTACTTATATATTGTTTATCACACACACACACACACACACACACACACACACACACACACACACACACACACACATATGTGTATGTGCGTGTGTGTGTATGTATGTATGTGTGTATTTATGCACCCACGTGTTTGAAAATATGAATGTAAAATATATTTTTTCCATTTATGCATATTTATATATATCCATACTCTTGTGAATTTATTTTTTGTGTGTGTATTGATGTACATATTATGAACCTTTTTTTCTATTTATTTAAAAAGAAAATACAACTTTGTTATAAATGGGTCGTGGAATTGCATTCGTTTACAAAAGATCTAGCTAATTTGCATATTCTTTTAAACCCTCATTTTAATTAATTCCCTATTAGTTTTTTCGGTTTTCTTATGAGATGATCATCTTTGTATCACGTGTAATTATATTCATACAGATATTCTACATGATTTATAATTGCGTAATATTTGCATAACAAGGTTATTGTAAACAAAAACCCCTTTCTCTCTATCTCACTCTCTCTTTCTCTCTCTCTCTATATATATAGTCATCCACATGCAGTACTGTTTCGCTGTTTCACAGCTCATCAGTGCGGCTAGACAGGTTTCAAGCCAGGATCGAAACCCGACCGCCCAAATGACAGTCAAGTTTTTTCACCATTGATCTATACGGCTGATGCTGCATGGGTAATGAATTAACGATGTTTTCACATCGTCCAATATATATATATATATATATATATATATATATTGTTTTAAAAAATTGTCTAACAAACTCTTGTGTAAGTTTTTGGTCTACAAACATGAAACTTCATGTATAGGGTAGTCGATCCCATGCGAAACTTTATGGGTTTTAGTTGGAGAAAATAAAAAAAACAATAGAATTAGCCAGATAAATGTCGAACGACTCATTACGAATATGCATGCGTAACGTAATAGCTATTGGTTTATGTTTTGATTTTTAGCCTTGCAGCAAATGTGTCTTCATAGGTTAGGCATTAACGGCAAAGGAAAAACTAAATCGTAAGCTAAACGTTTTAATTTCGATTCTCGTGGCGCACAAGTCATTTTAAGTTTAAAATCATTACTATATTTTGGGTCTAATATTAATCTCTTTCTATTCTTCTATATAAATAAAATGAACTCATTTTTACCCTCTGAGTTTGACCTTAATAGGATTAAAAATCAAGACATTTCATGCGAATGTATTATGCACGGACTGCAGCACGATATCTCTGGTGTGTTATAGGCCTATTACCTATCCACTTCCTCGATAATCTTAGATCCCTATATTTTTTCTGCTGTGAGTTCACGGCCAAAATCTGTTACAATCAATGGAAGTAGTAAAATCTTTTATCTCTATTAGATTCATACCCCCCGCGGCCACTTAACGCCGTTGCGGATACGCCCACAAGGGAATTTACGAGGAAACACCGGTTTGAGCTTTTAGTTGCTTACATAAAATGGATTGGCATTTTACCGTCGGGTGAAACGCAACTTTCGATTACAGCTCTTCTATTGGTTACTCATGCGATTTTTTATATTTCTTTTATTTTTTTTCCTTTCCCCCCTTTTTTCTCCTTTTTGGTTGGGGGGGGGGGAGGCGGCGAAACGAAGTAACCTTGGATTCCAGGTTTTAGAACAAACTCTACCAGTCAGCCGCCAGCGTTCTTCATATGTTAAAACGATTACTCGATTTAATATTTTATTTAGTGCATTTTTCCATTCTATTATGTTTGCAGTGGTTTTTTACGTGATAATAGGGGGAGAGCTGACTTCTCATTTTCGGATTACTTACTTATTCATTTTTTATTTCTATACATTGAATTTCTGGGAGTTTCATTAGCCCAATTACTACTACGCTATCGATATAGAATCAGACGACATTCCAATTGGTAAAAAGCGACAACAAAGAAAACAATAAAAAAGAAAACAAAACTAAACACATAACAAACCGTTGTACTTACACCTAACAATTATACGGTTAAAATACTTTTCTTTTTGCAGAAAACAAACCAACATTAAAAAAAATCTATTAAACATATTTTCATTATACACGGTCAGTGTTCTGGTTTTATTTTTTGTTTTTTTTCCATTTGTATTTTTTGCATTTTGTTTTGTTTATTGGATTTTATTGCAGAAAACAAACCAACAATAAATAAATAAAAAATAATTAATAAAATACTATAAACATTTCTGCATTTTACACGGTAAGTTTCTTGGGGTTTCCCTTTTTTTCCCTATTTGTATTCTTTCCAGTTCGTTTTGTTTGTTTGTTTGTTTTTTTCCGGTAGTCTGCGGATGACACCGTTGATTGCCAGTCTCGCACGATTAATGCTTTACGGGAATTCACTCGAATTCGGGTCCAATTGTGCAGGACTCCTTCATCTTTTTCCGTTTTCCCCCTTTTTCTTGGGCCCTAAAACCTACAAATGATTTTTTAACACCCTTTCTTACATTTTCCCCCCAGTTTTTGCCATTAATTCTTTCAATTTTACGCGCATAAAACAGACAGATAAAAATAAGATCAAACATATTTGGGTCCTTTTGCTTGCCAGGTGGGGGGGAGTCAAATAAAGTTTAATTTCTTCGTCAGATTGAACACTAACAGAATAAATTCAACATAAATCGTTACCGGTTTATTTCGTTTACAAAATAAAGTCTGCTGGTTGCATTTACAGAAAATTTACTCTCATCATATATTAGCTAATCCAGGGTGGATCTATATATATAAAAGCGAAAGTGTGTGTGTGTGTGTATGTGTATGTGTGTGTGTGTTCGCTTGCTTCTTCTTGTGCATGTCCGCGAATGATTTGGGTTGCAAAACTATGTCAGACTTCCTCGCACCTGTTTATCTCGCTTCATAAACATTCATATAACGCCCTTATGAGTTCCTCTCCGTCGTGGCCCAGATGGTTAGGTGACTGGCTTTTTTTCCCCTTTCATTTCTATGTTCGCGTTAAGGCTTCGGGGTTCAATCCGACCTTCCGACCAAAACTTTCCTTTTTTCTTTTACACCTCTTTTTAACACACACACACACACACACACACACACACACCTCCAAACACCCGGGCAACGCCGCGTACCTCCCCCCGCTAGTATAATAATAAACTGGAAATCTGCATTAATCAAAATACCATTTTTATGCGTATTTTACGATCGGGCAATGCCGGGCGGCTTCTAGTATATATATATATATATATATATATATATATATATATATATATATATATATATATATATATTCAAAGGAGACATATATTAAGTCCATCTATCTTTTTATTTCTCTCCATGTTTAGTAGCACATATGGAAAATAATCCATAAATCATAAGAGACAGAAAGAAAAAAACATGTATAAATATTTTTTTCTAAACAAAATGCACAAACGATCAATAAACACTAGTTAAGACGACTTTAAATTAAAAAAAAAACTATAAATAGACATACAAAATCGCCCTGAAACAGACTAACAGTAACGAAAACGGATTATATGTTATGGGAGAACACATACACAAAAAAAAAATGACGAACAATTTCACTTGAATGTATTTATTTATTTCACTATTTTTTACCTCTATTATGAGTCTATGCTTAATTTTCGCCCTTGAAGTGTAGATTTGTTTCTATTAGTCGTTTTTTTACGCGAAACGATATGACAAAATCAATTAAACCCGTGTTATACTAATCAGATAATGTTATGTATAGTTTTTAAAATACTTTATATAATCCTCTATCGATTTCTATTGCCAGATTCTATATATATATATATATATATATATATATATATATATATATACTTTTATTTATATATGTGTATATTTAAATAAATGTATAGAGGTACATAATTTAAATACAAATTTAAATATAATGGGCAGAAGTCTCTCGAGAGCTCTTTCAGCTATCATCTCATCAGGAGAAAATCGATAGCGTAAAAATAATACTATGTCGAAAGTACAGGAGAAAATCGATAGCGTAAAAATAATACTATGTCGAAAGTAAAGAGTTCTGACGGGGAACTATTGAATGTGAAAAATATTACGGGGACACTAACATAAAGTTTATTAACATTTAAAAAACGATTAAAATAATAGCACAACGAGGGGAAGAAAAAACAAAAAACAAAAAAACTGGAGAAAAGATTCACAGTTCCCCAAAGAGAAACGATTCATTTTAATGTGCACAAAATCTGTGGAGTTTAGTTTTTGTGATATTATGTACTGTCAGGTTGACAGGGTTTCAATGGGGAGTCCGTTGGCCCCAACTTTAGCGGATATTTTCGTCGGGTACAATGAATCCGTTTTGTTTAATTTTATAACAAAACCCACTGCATATTTAAGATATGTTGACGACACTTTTGCTGTTCTTCCATCGCAAAGTGAAGCGTCGATATTTTTTGATGGGTTGAATTCTTTGCATGGAGCTCTTTCTTAAGTTCACTATGGAAAGTGAGAAGGACAATTCACTTCCCTTCTTGGATGTTCTTGTCGAACGTTCAAGGGGGGCTTTCTCACTACAATTTATAGGAAGCCGACATTTACTGGCCTATATGTGAACTGGTTGTCTTTTGTACCAATTCACGTAAGGTCGGCTTAATTAATACTTTGGTACATAGAGCCCTGATGATTGTTCACCTAACAGATTGGACACCGAACTCGATAAGATCAGGGAAATATTCATCAATAACGGTTACCCTGTTGACCTTATTGATGACTGTATTTTCAAAAAGGTTGCGGATTTTAAATCCCCTAAAAAGTTTGGACCTGTGAAAAGCCCGGTTTATTTAAAATTACCGTGGATTGGGGAAAAGAGTAACAGATTTTCCAAACAGATTCGCAGAAGTATTTATGACTGCTTTTATTCTGTGTCCTTGCGTTTGGTATATACTACGAGACCGGCATTTCCTTCTTTTCGCAAGGATAGTTTGCCTTACATCCAAAATAACAATATTGTATATCAATTCAAATGCCAGTGCGATGCTGGTTATGTTGGGCGAACATCCTTGCATCTTTTGACTCGTATAAATATATACATAAATAGCTACATAGATATAACATAAACTTTCCAACTGCCGAAACCAAAATAATATATTCTTCCTTGATACAGTCTGCGCATTCTGATTGGCTGAAACCTTACAATACTATTATTCCAGATTCCAGTTATTCCGTGCTCTTACGAACGTTTACCAACATTAAAATATGGCTTTGCGACAGAACATATTTTTTCGCCAAGCGAGGCATCGATTTGCAAAAAAAAAAATTATGTTTTTACATAAATTGGAAATACTAATTCATTCGATGTAAAGACACATTACTAAAATGCCACTTCTTTGGATATATATATATATATATATATATATATATATATATATATATATACACTTTAATTTATTCTATATAAGCATTTATATGTCACTACACTCATTCATGAACATGTTTCGGTCAGCCAGTTACAATTAATTAGATACTTTTCAGGTGATATGGCTTATACAAAATAGAGTCTTTAATGAAAATTGGAAGAAACATTGGAAATAAATTTCCCGCACATTTAAATCAAAAGATTAGTCACATGACATTTAAAAATAAAATAAGCCAACGAAGGAAGCAGAAGAGGAAGGATAATTTATAGAAAACAGTCAAGAAAAAATTATAAAAAATAAAAAAACATAATAAAGAATCACAGTAATAAAATTCTAAAAGATAACATAAAACTCTAACCAAAGTAATTAGATTAAAACTTGTACTTGTATAATTAATCTGAACGTCCACTCTACCAAAAATATCTAACAACCTCTGTTCCCCCCCCCAGGCCAATATTAAGGCATATGAAGATCCCGCCATACTATATCGGTCAAACAAGTAATGCATTTAAATAAAGATATACTAGCCATAAATGCTCTTTTGTTAATTCAGATTATAATGATGACATCACCTTCCCTACATTACGGGCAACGTATAAGAAATAACCTAACACCAATTTCAACTGTGGCATTGAAAAAAAAACCCTCTAAAACCTGTCAATTATTAAATTCTCCCATGTTTTCTCTGCCTTAATAAAAAGCTGTTTATTACGAAATTTAAGGATAGGGATAGGCTTTTAAATAATAAAAAAAGAGACATTGATTAATTGCATAGATTAATTATATATATATATATATATATATATCTATATATATCTATATATATATATATATATATATATATATATATATATGTGTGTGTGTGTGTGTGTGTGTGTGTATTTAACTGCCCTAAAAGTTAGAAATAGGAGATCATTTTACTCTAAATTCTGCAATAATTGTTAGTTTTCCTTTTCATTGTTAATCGTCTAAAAAGGTAGAATTTAATTTTTTTATATTTTTGACAGAAGGGGGGATTAATTTATAATGTAGAAGTAATTTTATTATTTAATTGGACGAATTTTAAAACGTTTTTCTGTTACGTATTTTATCCAAGGTTTTAATAAACTCATGAGATTTTCATCTATATTTTTACTTGTGCAAAACAAAAGAAAAATGAAAGAAAAACGAAAAAAAAAATACAGGAATTACTAAAAAAACCCAAACAAACAAAAAATACGACGTGATCAGGTCGACGTCAGAAAAATAAAAAAATAGGAGCTTATTTGAAACGGTTTAAATATTTAAATAATTAACTGTAAACTCTGAGAGGTATCATACAGAGTTTTAGCAACTAGGTGATAAAATAAATTTGAACATTCCGAAGAGTTTCTTAAAGGAATAAGAATAAATGATCCTTAAAATATTTATTTATTACGGCACAATCACGTTGACACACCGGTTCTCGCCAGATCACCGAAGTTAAGCAACGTTGAGCCTGGCCAGTACCAGATGGGTGATGATTTGGGAAGGCTAGGCGCTGTATGTACCTTTTGGAAAGGTTGGACGTGGGGCCAGCACCCTTACCCTGTAAAAAGAACTTCTCGCTACAAAAGCATCTACAAAGTTGTAGATGGCATATGCGCCTCAGAGGCTCAAAGGCTATGGATGGAAAGTATTTATTTTGACATTATTCACCAAGAAAATAATTAAATTAGACCAAGAAAATCAAGGTTAAATCTGCAAATGGGATTCCTCATGTTGTGGGCCAGAATGTTGTGTTAAACAAAGTTCTAATAAATAAATAAATTAATATTTATATGCAATAATTATATATAAATAAATACGTGGTGTATTAAATAAGTTCTCAGACTTTTTTGTACAAGCCTTTTAAATTGTCATAGACTCTTGAAAATTCAGTATGTTATTGCTATACATCTTGTGAGATGACTGACCAATTTTTATGATTTCAGGTTCAAACGAACAGTTACAGCAGGAATTGGAAGACATCCTACTAAAGCCTGATTGTTCCAACTGGTGTATTTCAAAAATGCAATCTGGACGTGGGACACTTTAGAACATCAATATGCAATAAAATTCTATTTTACACTTAGAATAAATTCCAGAGAAACGTATAGAATGCTTCAAGCTTCTTTCGGATCCTCTTGCATAAATCGAGCATCAATCTTTGAGTGGCATAAAAGATAACAAGGAAAGCAAGGAGTCTGTGAGGGATGAGGAGAGGTGTGAGAGGAGTAAGGAAGTCAACACACTAAAGTTGATTTGACACATAAAGAATCTCATGGAAAAGGACCATTGTGTGTGTGTAGAGAAAATAAGTGCACAGTTTGATGTCTGTGTGAGAACTGTACACCCAATTATTCGTGAGGAACTAAAGATGCGAAAGATTTGCGCCAAGTTTGTTCCAAGGATGCCCAGAGAAGCTCAGAAAAAAGACGTTGTCATAACAACAGGAATATTGTCGATCAGATCACGAAGTTCTTGATGTTCTAATGACATACGGTGAAAGCTGGATCTACTCCTATGACCCAAAGACGAAGATATAGAGTTCTCAGTGAAAGCATGCTGGCTATCCCAAATCCAGAAATGACAGAGCGAATCCACCCAGAAACATATCTTTGTTTCTTGACAGAACAAGCATGATCTACATGCACTGGGTTCCCACTGGACAGACACGCAACAAGGAATACTATGTTGCGGTTTTAAGGAAGCTCAATAAGAGATTCTGTCGGAAGAGGCCAGCACTTTTGAAATTTTGTCAGTGGCATTTCCACCAAGACAATGTACCAGTCCACAACTCCATCTTTATCACAGACTATTTGACCAATGTGTCTTCTATAGTCCAGACCTTGCTTACGGTGACTTTTGGTTATCTCTTAAGCTAAGGGAAAACCGTAGAGGCTGTCGTTATGAGGAAAGAGACTGTGGCGAGGGTCACTGACACGCTTACACGAGAGGACTTCCATGGGGTTTTCCAGAAGTTGTTAGAACGGTACAAGTGCATTGCAGCCGGAGGAGATTACTTCAAAGGGGACTTGAGTTTAATGTATGTACTGTCAATAAAAGTTCTCATATGAAAAAGTTTAGTAACTTATTTAAGGCACCTCGTACATTTGTGCTTCTTTCTTTTTAATCGTCAAGAAAAAATAATCTAAAATAATGGGGTTTGGAATTGGAAGAGAGGCTCAATTTTTTCTGATTCCGACATTTCCAAAAGTTGTAATTATTCTGATTCCCGATTTATCGTCCCAACAGTAATATATATATATATATATATATATATATATATATATATATATATATATATATATATATAAAATGTACGTATCTTTTTGCAAAAGATCGATTGACGAATGTCTTTTTTAAGCCAACCTTGGAAAATCAACTAAAGTATATATATATATATATATATATATATATATATATATATATATATATATATATATATATATATATATATATATATATATGTATATATATATATATATATATATATATGTATATATATATATATGTGCTTATGTGTGTTTAGTTTCGTATTTTTCGTACAGCAAAAAAAAAAAAAAAAAAGACGAAGCAGTGTGCAAAATAAGAAAAATTGCGACAAAAATAAGTTATTTCTTTCTAGACAAGTCAGAAGCGTTTATTTCGCATCATTGGCGACATCGACACAATGGAAAAAAGAATTTAAATTTCGCTTTATAAGCAAATTAGCTCAACGGAAGCGCTTGCTTATGCAGAGTTTTGCCATTTTTTTTTTTACATTTCTCACGTCGTATATTCTTAAAACATTGCATTCTGTTTGTTTTCCCAACAGGAAGCGCAATACTTCTATATAATAGACATTGAGATAATAAAGTGAACAAAACGTTTGTAAAGAATATATAAAACTTTTAAATGTATTAAAAGCTTGTTGTTTCAGAAATACCCGATACAATAGAATAAAAAGACAATTGTTTGTAATGTATAAGCATAGAAATGAACGTTTACTCTGAGTCGTAAAAAAATGAACATTCACTTTCAATTATGAAAACCTAGATTGATTATAATGATTATATGGATAACTAGCCTGGGTGTCCGGCGTTGCCTGTGTGTTTGTAGATGTGTATTGAGCAAAAAAAGTGGTAGTAGGCATGCAGGCTCGAACCCGTTACACGAAGGCGGAAAAGAAAGTGGGGAGGGTGTAAGGGTGTTGGTTGGGCAAAAAAAAAAAAAAAAAAGAAAACAAAAGAAAAAAATTGCGAGCGAAAAAATGTAATAGTAGTAGGCAAGCAGGCTCGAACCCGTACTGCAAAGGAGGAAAAAAAGTCTCCCTTTGATATTCTAGAGAGTTACTACACAAAGGTTAGATAGAGTTCCTAAGTAGTAGTGAGGGCAATCCATCTACGGGAAGAAAAACTGATGAAGGAACAAACCAGATAAAAAAGCAGATTATCCCTGTAAGTCAATCAATGTTCTACGGATGCTTCGACTTCATCACAAGCTAGCATGGAAGTAGTAAAGCTTAGAAAACTGTCACGAGAAATACCTAATCAAATAATCAATGGAACGTAATTTCTCATGTTAGTGCGAAATCTGGTCAAACCAAGATAGCGAAATAATTACAAAAATACTAAAGGTCCGAGACTTACTCGAGTATAAATAAAGGTTAAAGAGACCGATTGATATGATAGTCCCTAGAAGAATACCGAAAACAATGGCTGTGGTTGGCAGAAAATTACTTCAAGAGAATTGGTAGCACATTGGATATCTCACATTATACTTGATGAATATACTGGGAAGCAGACCTGTGGCATCACAGGTGAGATGTTCTAGGAAATGAATTTTGTTCACACAAATTTCGTTTACTCTTAGATAACGAGAGAGAGAGAGAGAGTGAGTGAGAGAGAGAGCAAGAGAGTGAGAGAGAGAGAGAGAGAGCGAAAGGGGGGAGAGGTAAATTATTTGCTGTGACCGTAGACAAGTTCTTACTAAGGATATTTGACAAGGAGTTACCAGCGTAGCATCTTGCATGAACATAGCAAAGCAAAATAGAGAGGCTAGCAATGTCTCTTCTGTGTGACAGAAACTGCAGGGAAAGACTATTGTGAAGGCTATTTTGTACTTTAACATGGCAGGAAAGAATCCTGCTAGCGGCATAACCTAAATATGACAGATCTCATAAAGTTCCTGGTTCTTATATATGTAAATGATTGCGTCTGGAGTGAGATACTTTCAAGGGGGGGGGGGTAGTATGATCCAATCACTTTTTTCTTTAACCTTAGCAACTGATTTGGTGGAAGTCTACTAATTCAGGTCTTAGGTGAAAGTTAATTTTTGACGTTTATCAAAAGGAGGGCTTCTCGAAAAAAGAACCATTTATTTTCACTGAGAATTTAAAACCTATATGCCGTACTAAAATGAAATATAATTAGTTTTTAGTTCAATACACACACACATACACACACACACACACACACACACACACACACACACACACACACACACATATATATATATGTACATATATATACATATATATGTACATATATATATATACATATATCTATGTACATATATATACATATATATGTACATATATACATATATATACACATGTATATACATATATATGTATATATATTTACATGTATATACATATATATATGTACATATATATACATTTATATACATGTATATACATATATGTACATGTATATACATTTATGTACATATATACATATATACATGTATATATATGTATACATGTATATACATATATACACATATACATACATATCGACATGTATATATATGTATACATGTATATACATATATACACATGTACATACATATCGACATGTATATATATACATGTACATATATGTGTATATATGTATATATAAATGCATATATATACGTATATATACACATATATATACATATATATACAAACATATATACATATATATACAAACATATATACATATATATACACACATATATATACATAGATGTACACACATATATATATATATATACATATATATGCACACGTATATATACATAGATATACACACATATATGGTTGAATCCAAGTTTAGCGTTACAAATTCCAGAGAATTTTTTGAGGATCGGCACTATTTCCAAACGAATTATTTTGCGCTAAAAAGTATTTTTTGTTTAAAAAAAAATAACCATTGTAAGCACAGAATAAAATATCGAAGCCGGTGATTTTGTTTACTTTATCGACATCATGTAAATTGAAAATAAAAATGTCCGCTTGTCTTCTTCATAAAGTCATTCTTTGGTCTAATTGGTCGATTTTTTTCTTCGAGAGTAACCTGCCCGTTGTCTTTTGGAGAGTGGGAGGGGTCCCTTCTTTATTTATTTATTTATTTATTTATTCTATTATTATTATTATTATTATTATTATTATTATTATTATTATTATTATTATTATTATTATTAAACAAACAAAAAATTATTAAACAAGATTTGTTTTTTTTTCTTCAAGGAGTGGGGGGTTGGAATTTATTTTACATGTACAGAATAAAATAAATTTATTTTACATTTGTACAAAATAAAATAAACGCCCCCACTCCTTGAAAGAAAAAAACAAATCTTGTTTAATAATTTTTTTGTTTATTTGTTTATTATTATTATTATTATTATTATTAACAACAACAACAACAACAACAACAACAATATTTATTTTTAGATATACACATATTATAGATATATACATATTCATAGAAATACCATCATATATATACACACGTATATATACACACACATATATATATATATATATATATTCATAGATATACACCCACACACACAGACACACATATATATATATATATACATATATATATATTCATAGATGTACAAATATATATATATACACATATATATATTCATAGATGAACACATATATATATACATATATATATTCATAGATGTACACATATATATATACATATATATATTCATAGATGTGCACATATATATACATATATATATTTATAGATATACACACATATATACATATATATTCATAGATATACACTTATACATATATATATATATACATGTATTCATAGATATGCACACATATATACATATATATGTATATACACAGATATATATATACATATATATGTATATACATATATACATATGTATATACATATATACATATGTATATACGTATATATATGCATATATATGTAAGTATATATGTATATGTATATGAATATATATGTATATATATGTGTATGTATATATATATGTGTGTGTATATATGTGTGTGTATATATGTATATATATATACATATATATGCACGTATATAGATATACATACACACATATATGCATATATATACATACACATATATATAAATACACAGATATATGCATATATATATATATATATTTATATATATTTATATATATATATAGTCATCCACATACAGTACTGTTTCACAGCTCATTAGTGCGGCGAGACAAGCAACTACGTCAAGCCAGGATTGAAACCCAACTGTCTGTACTACAATAAAGGCTCCTAACTACTACGAGTCGTGAGTTTAACGATGTTTTGACATCGTCCGAACTACCTAATCTCGATTTGTTTACACAAAGAACATCGCTTTATACGCTAATGGGATATATGCATATATATATACATATACATATATATACGTATACATATATATATATATGTATATATATATATATATATATAAATTTGTGATACAAAATGTTAAGATGACGATGTGATGACAGTAATTTTTTTTCAGTCTTTTATACTTGGGTTCATCATGTGTAAAAGTAAATGCTATATTAATACATACACACATATTTATATTAATATATATGATCTATAAATATATGTACATTATTAAATTTATATTAATATATATGATCAATAAATATATGTACATATGTTACATTGTTGATTCCCGGAAAATGCTGGGTACTCTGATCGTAGGCGATTGTCAGTGCTTAGTTAGTAGAAATATTTCGATAACAAAGAGGAATGTTTATATCATAGAAAGAACATTATCGAAGCAGATTATGCCTTTAGATTAATACAAATAGATAAACAATAAATTAGATAAACAATAAATATATGCCAGGGAACAAAAGTAAGAATGTATTTTGATAGATATGCCCATGGGTAGTGAAGATAGAGCAGAGAGCAGCTCGATATCCAACACATTACCGAACAGACGGAGATCTTGTTCTTAAGAGTTTAGACTTGAATCCGTGGGAGTCAAAGAGGGAGATTTCACAAAAAGTCCTCTGAAGAAAACCCTCTTTAAATGCAGGAAGCACGAAAGCAATTTTGAAAAGGTATGTGTCTTTTGCTGGTGTTCCCACCGACAATATTATTCGGTATGTTGTAAAAGAATTATCTCATATGTTATTTTCCTGTTCTGATATCACGTGAACTGCCTATTTTTTTTCGAACAGGCCCTTTATCGTGCAGTGCTTACAATACAGTGCCTGCACAATATGTAGCGATGACATAGGAGGAGTGGGACAACCTAAAAATAATCCTCCACCGAAATGACTACACAGAGAGCGTTATATCGGCTAAAAAAAAAAAAAAAACTGGAGTAAACACCAAAAGAAAATGTCCAAAAAACTCGACACAGTTTTCACACGATACATAAAGGGAAAGTCCGAAAACATATGACATCAGATCAGTTTTTGGGAGCGAATCAACTGTCAAAAACGCCTAATACGAGTCAAGCCTCCAACCGAAAGTCTCATGGTAAAAACTTCGTATGCAAAATTTCATGCATATGCTGAAAACTATACAACAGTGAGACCGGTCGCCTCCTAAAGATAAGGCAAGAAGAACATCGTAAGGGCGTGATACGTGACGGCCGGGGGAGCTCAAAAATCGGGACTAGTTGATCACATATGGAAAGACAAAGAAATACATTTTCTCTTTATAACAGAGATGCAAGATGGAGAGTCAGACGACTCAAAGAAGCAGCACATTGCTAATAAAAGATAAATTACTAAGCAGACCAAGCATAGAAATTAGTAGCATATGGGAACCTCATATTTAACAAAAAATATGCAACCTCTCCTTAAAATTTCAACGGTAAAAGAGAAAAAAAAACCATCAAACTTTTTTCACCTATACGAAATCACGGCAAAACTAAAAAAAACTAAAAACAAAAACAACTCCAAGAATACGAAACTATCTACGGAACCAGTAACTTTTCTCCTTTCTTTTTCAAGATGTTTGACGAAAGTTGGAGGCTACACCGATCGAAACGGTGCAAAAATAACATTCAAGATGAGAGCAAAACAAGTAATACACACAGTTTCTAGTCTAAATCAATTGTGGGGAACAGAATAAATCATTTGTTTTATGGACTTCATTTTACAAAATTCATGTTCTGCACCCGAGTCACTATGAGCTTCTTAATTCGTGAGGTTAATGTATCTTACTCCTTTCATAAAGCACGTTAAGATGCCTATATGTTCTTGTTTGTTTCTCTCTATCATCGATGTGACGTTTGAAAAATATACAACAAAGTTAAATGTGAGCTATATTTAGTTTAATTTATTTTTATGTAAAGGTGATATATAACCCTTCTTAAACCTGCAAATGTTTAAGAAAGTTTCTTCTCGTTTACTCTTGGGCCATGGTGTGAAAACACATGGTTAAATTTTAACAATAGATATTAAATATCATCTGATGAATATTCCTTAAATTTCAATTTCTTGAGTGTATTTTATTGTTTTTATAGAATTATTTAAGATTTCCATTGAATTCTGGCCGTAGTCATTAGACACTAATTAAGCAAACTTTTCGTTGCTTTCATACTTAAAATTATAGACATTTTCTAGAATAGAAACCATGTAATGGATTTCGATCCAAATTAAAATATGGATTTTAGACATAGTTGTAGTGTTATATCTTGATTTTATGCAAGGGCTAGGTTAGGGTTTGAATTTTTGTAAGGAGACAAAAAAGTAATGGAATATTATTTTGCCCAGGGTATTTGTCTTGCCTGTTATGAAACAGGTATTTTATTAAACGACACTTTGATCACAACTACAGCATCGTATAGATAATAAAAACACATCAAAGTCATCAAACATGTAAAATATGTACTATTGCTAATATTTTGTGAGATTGAAAAGATTATATAACAGCATTAAAACTATTATTGTTAGTAGTAAAAGTACGTCTTCTAAAGAAAATGTGATGATTTAAAATTAAGGTTAGACCAAGGATTATGGGTTTAATCTTTATAAAATGATATAAAAGGTAATTGTGCTGATTTTGAACCGTACTTATCTCAGGGTCCGTTCGGCTTCACCCAGAACCTGACGTTAATTGATTGGGTTTGTCTGTAATTGGAGTTAAGACGTTGATTAGCCAATCACAATGCGCGGAAACAAGCAGACGACTTCCGGATAAATATTGTAAGAAAAAACAAACAAACAAACAAACAAACAAACAAACAAACAAAAGAAGAAACCAAATGCTATATGGAAAGCGTAGAGACTAATAGGACTATGAATTTATAAATGTTAAAAAAAAACAACTGCAGACACCTGAAGAAGTAGTTTATTCTTTTTTTTTGTCAAAATAGGAAATTAATCGGGCCCTAAAAAGAATTGAATTACATGTAGCGTAAGATGCATCATTACAAAGAGAGGCTTCGTAAGCAACGGATGTAGCTGGAGGTGCACAGCCTTTTCTTAAAAGTTACTGTGACGGTAGGCCGTTGTTTCTTTTTCTGGTTTTTAATTCTGCGATTTTTATTTATTTTACTATTTTTCTATTTCGTACAGTTATTAAGATCTGATCATCGGCGACGCTCAACATAATCCGACGGTTGACGTTATGTTCCGGGCAAAACCTAGCGGACGCTTAGATAGGTCCGGTTCAAAATCTGCACAAATATCAAATAAAAGTAGTAGAAATTGTACTTGTCCAGAGAATTTATTTTACTTGTCATAAAATGGTTATTTTCTTTATTTTATTTACCCCCTTTCAAGTGGAGCAAACTGGAATCGAACTTGGTACACTCAGTCTGTCACATAGTATCGTTAACCACTTAACCACTACCACTTCTTCTTTTCTTTATTTAAGGACAAATCACCTATTTCCCTTTTCTTGTAAGACTCATGATTTTTTAAAGGAAGGCGGAATTGTTAATTGTATTTCCATTCGCCGATAATTGTATTCATTTATACAATAATCGATAATCGATTGGGTCGATATCACGAAATCATAAGAACACTCGACCGGATCTTGATCATCTTTCTTTCCTTTTTGTTTTTATTGCTTTGCGGTCGTTTGATGGGCTCGCCAGCTGTTCTGGCAATGGACCGAATATTAGCTTCTCATTTCCCTGATATGAATAGACCATGAACAGAACATAAATAAATGAAGGGCAAAATAAATAAATGGTTAAATATAAAAGAAAAACACAAAAACAAAAAGAACAAACAATAAAAACGACTAAATAAGAAAAATCGCAATCTGACCAAATATCTTTCTGTTTTCGTCTTTCGGTTTTCTTTATGTTCTTCTTTCTTTTCTTTTCTCATAATCTTCATCGATTTCCATCCCGCATTTTCCCGCCGTAATAATCCGCCATCTTTTTCGATATTCCGTAGCTTTGGATCGGAATTTTCTTTTTCATTTTTTTCCGTATAGATTATATACAAATTCCGTTATAGATTATATATAAAGTAGTTATTTATTAAATTGAATAGCTGTCAGTCTTTACACGGATATTTTCAGCATTTATTTTATTTCTGTTTTTATTCCGTTCTTTCTTGATTTGTGTATTTCTTTCTTTTCATAATGATTTCTTCATTGTAAATTGTAACGCTCTGTGTAAAGTTCATCCTAAAGTGAAGCAGCATGCGCTGAAAAACAACATAAATCCAAAGAACACATAGAAAGTAAGAGATTACGAAATATCAAACTATGAAAGTACCAATAATTATTGAACTTCGGCTTTGAAACTCTGGCGTCCTACGACGCATGACAGTCAAAGTATACTATCATTTCTTATCTGAAGCAAGATTCACAGCGGCACTCCAGCTTAACAGTCTAAAAATTATAGGAGCTTTATGCATATTGTGTAAACTCATTGTCAGTCGAATTTCAAGTAAAATCAACAATCTTTACAAGCAAATAAAATGTCGTCAAACAATGTAAGGATCATGCGGATGTTACTAGAAATATTGGGAGACTTATAAAGCCGAAAATACACTCATTTTACCAGTAAGAAGTCAGTTTTAACAAAGCGCTACGATTATTAAAAGTTATTATTATTTACTTACTAGGAGTATTAAATACTCACTAGGAGTAGTCACACAAGCTATCATAAAATATATCTCTGAGAAACCTTATGGTATTTTCCGGAGTCTGGTTGACAACAAGTCTCCCCAGATTTCTAGTACTCTCCACGTCTTTTGATAATCATTGCAGATGAATTTGCGTTTACCATTGATTTCTCCTTGGCAACGACCATTAGTCTTCACTGGAAGCTTGGGTGGCAAAATCCTCCCCAAGGTCCCTGTTTTCTTTGCACTCATCCAGCGGAGGTCTGGTTAGTGTTTTTTCTCCTCGGTCTCTCCATCATCCTTGACCTTCCTCGCTTATTTGGTGTGGCGTCAGTTTTTTTGGTAACTCACACACTTATTATTATTATTATTATTATTATTATTATTATTATTACTATTATTATTATTATTATTATTATTATTAGTGACTCACTACGAGTTTTCATCAGAGATTGCTCATTGCTGATAAGCAGTAGTGTTCATTAGTATCCGAGTGAAAACGTCTACGAAAATGTCAGCACTCTCCAAGTCCTTCAACAACTATTGTAAATAACTTCGCAAAAGCCGTTTATCATGATTTTTGGTTATTAGCAACTTTTCGTCTTCTATTGAATTTGGTAGCAATAAACCTCATTAAGATCCTAATATGCTCCACACTTATCCAGTGGAAGTCTAGTTAGTACTCTGCTTCCGATTTATTATTATTATTATTAAATTTTTTACTAGGAGTAGTCACACAGGCCATCATCAAAAATTTATCTTTGATAACAACTTGGTGCTCTCTGGAGATTTAAGTGATAACAAGTCTCCCCAGATTTCCAGCAATCTCCACCTCTTTCGATAAGATTTGCAAAAGAATTTGCGTTATCGCAACATCCGCTTACCATTGATTTCTGGTCTTCACTGGGATTCATTGGCACTTATCATTGATTTTTGGTCTTCACTTGGATTTGGGTGGCAAAAAGCCTTCCCAATGTCCCAGTCCTTTTTGCACGCATCCAGCGGAGGTCTGGTTAGTGCTTTCTTTCCTGTGTCTTCCCATCCTCCTTGACATTTCTCACTTATTTAGTGTGGTGTCAGTTTATGGTGGCATACACAAAAAGGGAGGGGGTGACCAGAACGCAGGGCCACATGGGTATACCTTACAATTATACAGTTTCAGCTTTCATGATTTCTTTTTTTTTTCTTACATAGTCATCACCGATTATCAAGGCCAAGAGTGATGTTTCTTTTGTGTTTTACATCTGCAGCCGTTTCTGTATCCAGTTTGTGTCTGTAATTCAAGTCTGGTGTTAATCTCCACACTTAAGTTTCCTTAATATTTCTGCGGTTTTTATTACTGTTATCGATTGTATCTTCTCAGCCGTTCCTCTGATTCCAATCTCTCCCATTCTTTTTTCAAAGTTTAGTGGTATTGTTCCTTGTGCTCCTACTATTAATGGTGTTTTCTTGATTTTCTTCATTTTCCAGATCCTTTGAGCTCTTTGGTCAGTTTAGTGTATTTGCTCTGCTTCTCCTTGATCTTCACTCCGTGGCCTGCTGGACGGAAAAATTTACAATCTGGCAGGACTTTTCCTTCTTGTTAACTATATGACATTTGGCCTTCTTGCTTGGATATGTTTATCCGTTTGTATATCCATGTCCCATAGATCTTGTGACTTTCCTTTTCCAGTACTGCTACCGGTTTGTGTTTGTACCATTTGACTGTGTGTTCAAGATACAATTGTTTGCATAATTCACAATATATTGCCTTCCCCACTTGATCCTGTCTATTTTTATATTCTTTTTGGACTAGTTTGCTGCATTCAATTATTATATTGTTTATTGTTTCGTCTCATAGTTTGCAGAGTTTACATTTGCTGTTTTCTTGTGTCTTGTCGATCCTTGCTTTGATGTGGTTGGTTCTAATTATGTTATCTTGTGCAACTATTATTAGTGACTCATGTTCCCTGTTTTTTTCCTTTTTATAGCAATTTCTAAGTTTTTTCGTTAGTCTTTTTTTTGTAATCGTATGAATCGTCCATATAGTTTATTATTATTATTATTATTATTATTATTATTATTATTATTATTATTATTATTATTATTATTATTCACTATGGGTTATCACAGAGGTCCTCATCAGAGATTTCTTACCAACAACCGGTGGAAATGCTTAGAGTATGGGTGACAACAAGTCTACCCAGATTATCAGTATTCTTCATCTTTCGATAACCTTTGCAAATGAATTCGCATTATCGCACCAGTCGTTTGCCATTGAGTTCTCGTTGACTATGACTATTAATTTTAACTGAAATTTGGGTGACATTAAGCCTCTCTAATGTCCCAGTCACATTCGCACCCATCCAGTGGAGGTTTAGTTAATGCTTTCGCTACTCGGTCTTTTTATCCACCTTGAGCTTTTGACTATTTAGTGTGGTACCAGCTGATAACGGCACGACAATGTTTTTTTATAGCCAATTACAATTTTGCAGTTTCTGCGTTTATTATTATTATTATTATTATTATTATTATTATTATTATTATTATTATTCACTCACTAGGAGTTTTCACGCAAGCTATCATCTAAGAATTTCTTTAAGAAGAACTTGTGGTGTTTCCCGGAGTCTGCGTGACAATAAGTCTTCCCAGATTTCCAGTATTCTCCACCTCTTGATATTATTTGCAAATCAATTTGCATTATTAATTTCTTATCGATAGCGGTCACTGCTCTTCACTTGGATCAAAGTGACAATAAGCCTCCCCAATATCTCAGTCCTCTTCACACTCATCCAGTAGAGACCTGATTAGTACTTTCTCTCTTCAGTTTTTCCATTCTTCTTTATCAATTGACTATTTAGTGCGGTGCCTGTCGTGCTGATATCAGGAATATGGAAAGAGAGGGGATGAGGGAAAGGAGGGGAGTATAGGTACTTTTCACTTTTGGGGTACCAGTTTTCTTGCTTGTGTCTTTTTGTTCCTCTTCTATTACACTTTTTATATGTCCGTTTAGAATTTATCGCTTATGTGGATTAGTTTCTGCGCTCGATGGTTTCCTTTAAGATTTTAACTGTTTTCAGCATTATTATTCGTTACATAATATCAGTATTCTCATTGATTCTGATTTCTCTTAGTCTTTCTCCCAAAGTTTTTTTTTGGTATTGTTTCTAGTGCTCCGACAATTACTGGTATTATAATGATTTTCTTCAGGTTCCATATTCTTCTCAGTTCTCTGGCATGTTTCGCATATTTGTTTCGTTTTTCTGTCTCTTTGATCTCCATCCTGTGGTTTGCTGGGGCGGCAAAATTTACAATTAGGTAGTTTCTTACCTTCTTGTTAATTATTATTTTTTTTTGCTTGGACGGCTTTATCTGTTTGCATCTCTATGTCTCAAATGATTTTGTGGTTTTCGTTTTCCTGTACTGTGTGTGATTTGTGCTCGGACCATTTATTAGCATGCTCGAGGTGTAGAGTTTTCAGTGCATTGCCTTCCCCTATGTAATCGTGTATGTCCTAATATTCATTTTGGGCGAGTTTGCTGCATTCACTTATATTTTTTAATGTTTCTTTCCAGTCATTCCTCTGATTCCAATTTCTCCCATTCTTTTTTCAAAGCTTTTCGGGATTGTTACTAGTGCTCCTACTATTATAGGTACTATCGATTTTTTTATCATCCATATCCCTTTCAGTTCTCTGGCTAGCTCTGTGTATTTGTTCCGTTTCTCCTTTTCTTTGATATTTGTCCTGTAGTCACCATGGAACAGGAAAGTCTACGATTTGGCAGAACTTTTCAATAGTTCATTTTTTCCGTTATCCTAAATTAAAGTTTATTTTGTGTATACATATGTTTGCTATTTAACTTATGCAGTTTAATAAATTTTTGGATTTTTTAACGTTTAAGGTAGCTAATTTTTCAAAATTTTTCATTCAAACATTGTCTGCACGGGTCATCTAGGTTTCTCCAGGAGTTGGCTTGCCATACTATTTTCCACTCAACTATTGATGATTGTCCACGTTGTTTGAGCTATTGGTAATGGTTCGCTTATGCATTAGCGCACCACCACCTTTTATTTAATCCACGTGAGTAATTCGTAATTGTATTTTGAGTGTCGCCTACATTAAAGATCGAAAGTTTTACCTCTAGAACTGAATTATTTCAGATACTTCTAATACGACGCTGCAATTCTCGAATTCGAAAGATTTCCAAGTTGGACAATATACACCCGAAGAGAGTTGGATGTTACATCGGCTAAAACGTCGCGAAAAAATTGAAACAATGCGTATATGTTTATTATTATTATTATTATTATTATTATTATTATTATTATTATTATTATTATTATTCAATAAGCAGTTGCGTCTGTGAAGAATAAACTTTTGATAAAAAGCAAAATAAATTGTCCGATATTGGTTTTCTTCACTTTGAATATTCTTTCATTACATTTGAAAAAAAAAAAAAAATAAATAAAATAAATAACTACGGATAAAACTATGTCTATACTAATTTTACCTTGCCAAAAATTATTTTTCATGATATCTTAAAATCAATATTACATTGATCTGTGAATGCCACGATGAAAAGATAGGATGCGAGTCTATCTGTACTCTATCCCGAATTTTATGGCAAGTGCTCGATTGAGCTTTACTTCATGGTCCCCTCCTGTAAAATAATCACAGCAAACACTCATCTAACTAAAATCACTGTAAACAATTTCTCCTACTTTCTCTCTCTCTCTCTCTCTCTCTCTCTCTCTCTCTATATATATATATATATATATATATATATATATATATATACATATATAAAGTAATAGACGTCACGATATTGTAGTATGAAATTCACAATATTTTATTCAAAACAAAGAATATTAAAAAAGTGAGAAAACATCCTTATTCAATGGAGTTTCAAAGATAGACTCTTTTCCTCAGAGGAAAAACGTTAGTAAAAGGAATATATAGATAAAAATCAAATTTGTTGATTAGCGCAATTTTTGAAAACGGTAGTTATAAAGGTTTTTGAAAGAAAAGTAAATGTTTATAGGAAAAAAAATACTCAGCTATGTCCAATAATTAGTGTTGCAGAAATCCATCCCATGGAAGATAGATGTTAAAGCGTAGAGAAAGGCGAGACGATTTAAATTGAGGATATAGGCTTCGAATGGAGAAGAAATAAAAATAGCTTGATATAGAATTTTGTAACATTGGCAAAACGGTGCTTCCTTGGCCAGGTCAAATCATAAAGTGGTGAAAGTTAGAAAAAATAAAGGCAGAAAGTAAGACGATAAATAGTCATGTTATGGAGAGGAAGGTTATAAGATCAGGTTAGTAAGTTCAGATCTGTAAAGGAGATAAGTGGAGTAAAGAAGAGGAATTTGGGAGGAAGGGAAGATGGGTGAGAATGAAGGGATGGGGAGGGGAGAATAGTAAATAAGAGATGTCCAGTTACTTGGTGTAAAGGAATGTTCTTTGAAGAGGGGGGGGGGGGGGTAGTAAAAGAAGAAATTAAAAATAAGCGAATAAGAAAATACAGACAGAATGGAGTACATTTCAGAAATGCATATATATTATATATTGGCAAAGAGGATTTAATAAAGGTGATATTTAGGGATGCTCTATGTATGGGAGATTAGGTAAAAACGATGAATAGTATTGATAAAATAAAGCTTGAAAAATGTATGACACCAAGACTTGTGTGTATCTAGTTAGAGAAAAATGAGGTTCAATAATTGTATGGTTTCGGACTGGTTTAAAGTAAGTGGGTATCGTAAAGGAAGTTAAGTGAAGGTTAAATCGGATATAAAATTATGCGAGAATATACAGGGACTTCATTATAAAGTAAGATGGAAAAATAATCAGAAAAGTCAAAAGTAAAAAAGGGTCATGAAATGAAGAGGACAAAATTATTAGGGGAATAGAGTTAATGTAGATCGGAATATAGTGGAGGTGTATATGATAATTATGTATTGTATTATATGTAGATAGAGTTAAGGTACTAAAACGGGAGATCATTATGGCTAAAAGTAATAGTGGTTGAGCAAATTTAGGGGTGAATGTTTTAGAAGGGTATAAAGGAGATTTGAGTTAAAAGGCAAATGTCTACTTCAAAGGTATAATAATCAAACAATAAAAAATGAACTATGGGAGTAGTAAGCAAAAGTATCAATATTTAAAGAATGATTAATCAGAGAAATGGGGATTATTGGCGCGTAAGAAAATTACTTTTCGTGTGATATAAAATTTACCAGCCAATGATTAAATGATAAGGTAGATGAATGGAGAATTTATGTAATTTCAAATTCGCTAAATTTATAGTTTTTCAATGTTTGCAGTTTGAAATTAATTCGTTTTTAAAATTTATTATGTTAAAATTTTGAGATAAGATTATCATGCTTACGGCTTCCGATACAGAAAGATGACAATATCTGGCGGTAGGTAGATTCTTTGAGTATTGCCCATTTACTAGAGAAGTTTATGTTTTTAGTTTTAAGCTTTTTAATTAATGTAGAAAATTTTGTCCCCTTATTGTTGGCCATATCATCTTCATTAAATGAATAGAAATGGTTTGAAATGCAAAGTTTAAGTAGAGCTATTATACGTATGGGTTTTAGGGTGTGTTCGTTGAGTGTAAATTGCACGATTACTATTATTAGAATTAGGTAAAGAAAAGTTGCTATAAATAGTTTGGTTATGAGTATTTTGGGTTTAGGTAGAGGATGTAGGAGAGGCCAATAATATATCTGGAGGATTTGTGGGATAGTTAACAATATTACCATTATCGTTAGCATTTGGAGGAGAACTAATTTGGGAGGGAGACAAATAAGAGTTTGGGAAGATTAGGATTAGGAACAACAGGATGAGAGTCTGAATGAAATTCAGTTCGTGTCAAGCATAGATCACATCTTTATGCATGCAATTATAATTTAAAGGGCAGTTCAATTTGTTCTGGCAGTTACAATTGGTTGTGGGTGTAGAAGGGGTAGATCCTGCTTGAGCATTCCTAATTTTCTTATTATTAGATGCTATTATTATTTGGGCTATATTAGGCACAGTTAATTAAGAAATTTTAATTCAATTTTTGTTAAAAATAATGCTATACCTATGCGAGTATTTAAATGAAGTTTATACGATTCTAATGAATTCCTTGTGTATATTAGTTAAAACGTTGTTGCTAAAGGTGGGGTGGGGGATTAAACCAAATATTTTTCTTCTTTTTTTCTCGGTTTTGGGAAATAATACGGTGGGAATTATTTTGTTGTGTGGCCCTATTAGTTATGGTGAGTTATTTAAATTACTATTTAAATTGGGTGAAGAGTTTAGATTTGTTCTTTTTCGTGCCATATTATGTGTTATTACGGAGTTAAGGCGGTTCGGGAAGGGAGTTTGTTTTGGGTGAATTTGATTTCATCAGAGTAACCCGAATTTAATAATGCATTATTGAAAAAGGTAGAGTTTTGATCGAAAGTTTTTCTGTCGGCTGATAGTTTAGATATTCTGTTTGAAACAGAGGGTATTGTTGATTTTTTAAGATAGTTTGAAAAATTTATGGACATAGAATAGAGAAAGGTTGGGTTTCTGGTAGGGTATATGATTCCGACAGTTTAGAGTAACGTCTAAAACGTTATGATGAGGCCAAATTTATTGAAAAATAAGTGTAGTCTTTTAATGGTATTATTATATTCCCTAAGTCTAGATTTAGTTATAAGTAAGGCGTCATCTATATAAAGTCCTCCTTGAATAGATTTAAATATGAGCTTCAACAGATATAGACCAACAAGATATGTGACTTTTGCAGAGTCTGAGTCTCCTATGAGAATATCTCATTATTGGGTGTCTTTCGTCCAAATTTTATTGTTAAAAAGTAAAGGGATCGTCTAGCTAAAAGGATAAATTAAGTTTCCAGATCCGTAAGCTCAGTACATTTTTTTTGTAAAAATAAAGGCCTTATTCAGGAAGCTAGGGGAAATTGATTGATGATAATAATCCATATCAAATGTTATAAGCTCGGCATTTGTTTAAACGTATAAAGTAAAACGTAAGTTTACATCTGAATAACTCAACCTTTAAAAATAAAATTTAATCTATTTGACATTGTATACGTAAATGTAAACATGTTTTTTTAAATTATACGATTGTTTGTTCTTAATAGTTGACTAGCAGGACGCCTGGCGTTGTCCAGTTGTAGGATACGATTAAACATTATATTCAAATTTAAGTAGATTACATATTTATTATAGAGACAATTCTCTATCGATTATTATATTGAACCTAATATATAGTAGTGAGATCAAAATTATATATATATATATATATATATATAAATATGTTGTGGAGATGCCCACTAATTAGCATACGTGGGTGAACAAGATATAGATAAAGGTATCAAGTCAGCAAGACCGGAGAGCTGTGTTCGAACGCCGGATAGGCAAGACACATGTGCCGGTTGCTCCATGAAAGACTTTAACACGCCCTCTGCCGGACAATCTTCCAACTGCAGTACAACTGCACCTTTGTAAATATGTATTATCTTTTGGTCTTAATATATTTGTTTTACCTTTACTTTCTGCGTTCGTGTTGTTATTGATACAGACACAACAATATATATAGTAGGTTATAAAATATATATGGTGATTAAGCTACACTGAATATTCCGCGTTTCATCCACTCTAGAACTCTTCAGGCTTATGCGCGAATTTTTTCGTTTGTCGTTTTTATATACGCATCTTCTATTGAGATTTTAGTTAGCCCATCAGCTTTCTAGTATACACCGCGCCCTTCCTATCAGCCAATGAGCATACACTTATCAGACAAAGGCCTATTTGATCTCTGGTTGACCTGTTCCTTTGTGTGTGCTCTATTTAGCCTGGTTATCTAGTTTCTTGATCTGTTTTAAATCTAGGTTAGTGTTTTTTATGTTAGTTTATGTATGTATAAATATATATATATATATATGTACATACATATATGCACACACATATATATATATACATATGTATATTCATGTTTATCTAATTTATTTATTTGTTTATTTTGTATTGTTTTTGTTAGTTTTAAAACTATTTTGTATCGCTAACCTACAGTAAATTTTATCTTGTGAACACAGTTGTTTGATATTTCTCTTCTATAGTTTAATAGATGTTGGGGTTCTTTAAAGTAGAGGATAGCAAATTTTTCATGAAGGCATAATCTACATGGGTCTTCTAGGTCCCTACACGTTGTAGCTTGTCTTATTATTTTCCATTCGACTACTGGCGAATGTCTGCTTTCCTTGAGTTCCCAGTATTTATTTGCTAGCGTTGTTTTCATACGGTGTTTTTTATTGTTGAATGTACTTTTGTGGTCATAATATCGAGTTTTGAAATCTAAGGACGTCATACCTACGTAATATTTCTTGTTATTCGGGTTTTCTTTCACAAATATTGTGGCCTGGTAAACTACGCTTTTGGTTAGACATTTATTTTGAACTGGGCAAAATGTGCGGTGTCTACAGTTGCATTTATCTTGTTCGTTATTAGTATTTTTATTTATAGTATGGCTGTTCTTCTCCGGGGTTGGTTTATTATTATTATTATTATTATTATTATTATTATTATTATTATTATTATTATTATTATTATTATTATTATTATTATTTCTGCTAGTGTTAGTTTTATTTTTGTCATGGTGTCTACTTTTTATTGTTTATTTTGTTGTTTACATTGTTTTTATTTAATATTTTCTTAATATGTGCTTTAATTATCATATTTAAATTTTCGCAACAACTGTAGGATAACTTTAAGGTATTTTTATTGAAAATTTTGTGTAAGGGGTTGGTTGCGGGAAAGTGTTTTTCAATAAGACCTAGAAATTTCCCGCAACCACCCCCTTAAAATACATTTCTTTCATAAAATAAAAGTTGCATCCATTTACAAGAGGGCGTTTGAGGCTGAAGGCGGCTACATTAAATAGATGTCAGCTCTACTACATAATAAAGTTACCTGAATTGACTTTTTCAAGAAAAGTTTTAAAATAAAGCTGTAGTGTTGTTTTCTTTAGGGCGACAAAGTTATCGTTCAGCCCTGTAGTATTTACGAGATACCTCTTATCAAGGTCCGAAGGTCACTCATAGATAATAATAATAATTAATGAGTGAGATGAAACAATACTGATGATCAACGATGGTGGAAATTGGATAAGAGCTAATTTATTTTAGAGGACGAACTTGTTTACTTTAGACTTTATAGGAAGGTTTTATTAGTATAGCTAAATTATATGCATGTTTTGTTAGTGTAGATATATTATAAGAATATTTTACTGGTATCTGCCGATTATAGGCATATTTTATTAGCATAGGAATATTATAAGCATGTTTTGTTAGCGTAGGAACATTTTGTTAGCATACATATATTATAGACATATTATATGCATGTTTTATCAATATAGGTATTTTATAGGTATGTTTGTAATTATAGGCATATTATAAATATGCATTGTTAGTATAGGCATATTAGAGGCATGTTTAAATAGTTTAAACATGCTCATATGTATGTTTTATAAGTATAGGTACGTTATCGGCATATTTTGTATGAATAGGTGTATTATAGGTATTTTCTGTTAGTATATACACATTGTAGATATGTTTTGTTTGTATAAGCACATTATAGACATGTCTTGTCAGTAGAAGTATATAATAGACATGTTTTGTTAGTACCGGCATATTATAGGAACATTATTAGTATGCCTATATTATAGGCATATTCTGTTAGTATAAGTATATTATTGTAATTTTCTGTTAGTATAGACATATTATAGATATGTTTTGTTTGTATGAACATGTTTATTGGAATGTTTTGTTATTAAAAAAGTATGCATAGCTTCGCAATTTCGCAGATTATAGTAAGCCGACATCGACATATACGTCACCAATTAATAACATTTTAGCTTCTATCCACCGAATACATTGGCTCTTTTCGACCGAGAAAATGGGTTCCTCTCTAGCGAACGTATTCATTTAATCAACTCGAGCGATTTTCTTTTCGAAAGTCACTTTTTAGAAGCAAGAAATACTATTAATAAAGCGCTTATTGGACAGAACTGAGTTACTCTCAAAACAATCAATTTACATATCTAGTCAAATCCGTCAATATATTTTCTTTTCTTTCTGGTTTCCCATGTTTATAGCTCTTCTATTGCCAACGTTGAAGTATTTTTTCGTCTTCTTTCTATTCGTTTTTTTTCTTTATTCTATTTCATATGGTATTTTATCATCCCTTGGTTACATTAGACATGTGCCAGCTGTTACACATCCATAGTATAAAGTCAGGGAGATGACGGGCGTGAATGAAACGAAAAAAAAGAAAGGAAAAGGGAGGCGCGCGCACACACACACGCACACACACATCGTGGAGAGGGACAAAAATAATAAAAATAAAAAAGGCTAGGGAGATATAGAAGGGGGACAAAGAAAGGAAGATGACGATAAGTGGGAAAGAAGTAAAATAAAAATAGAAAAAACAGTTCTAAATACAGACTCGTGTATATATATATATATACATATATATATAAATATACATATATATAAATATATATATATAAATATATGTATATATAAATATACATATATACATATATATAAATATACATATATATAGATATACATATATACATATATATACATGTATATATAAATATACATATATACATATATATAAATATACATATATATAGATATACATATATACATATATATACATATATATATAAATATACATATATATAAATATACATATATATAAATATATACATAAATATACATATATATATAAATATACACATATATATATAAATATACATATATATAAATATATACATAAATATACATATATATATAAATATACACATATATATAAATATATATATAAATATACATATACATATATATATATATATAAATATATATATAAATATACATATACATATATATATAAATATATATATAAATATACATATACATATATATATAAATATATATAAATATACATATACATATATATATATAAATATACATATATGCATATATATATATGTATATATACATATATATATAAATATACATATATACATATATATAAATATATATATGTATATATACATATATATATAAATATACATATATATATGTATATATATGCATATATAAATATACATATATATATAAATATACATATATATAAATATACATATATATAAATATACATATATATAAATATACATATATATATACATATATATATGTATATATACATATGTATATGTATATATATGTATATATATGCATGTATATATATGTATATATATGTATATATATGTATGTATAGGTATATATGTATATATATATATGTATATATACTTATATATATATTTGCATACATATATGCATGCATATATATATAAGTATATATATATGCATATATATATATATATATATTATTGGATTTTGTTATTACCTAACTGCATCTTTCACACTTGAACATCAATTCTAATATTCTTTTTGGATATGTATATATTTCTTTATAATTTTTTCGAACATCGATTTCTTTAAAAATGTGAAATCCCTTGGCTATTTTTCCCCCTAGAAGTAAATTTATTAGAACTCCATGGCATAAAGAAATGATTTCTTTTTTCTTGTATTCCTTGTTTTATGAACAATAAATGTAAATCATAATTTATATAAATTTAACTCAACAATATATATATATATATGTATATATATCTGTGTATATATGTATGTATATATATGTATATATATGCATGCATAGTTATATATATGTATATGCATATATATGTATATGCATATATATATATGCATATATATAGAGGTATATATATGTATATGCATATATATGTATATGCATATGTATATATATATGTATATACATATGTATATATATGCATATGTATATATATATGCATATGTATATATATATGCATATGTATATATATATGCATATGTATATATATGCATATGTATATATATGCATATGTATATA
Organism: Euprymna scolopes; assembly: GCF_053919585.1. Lineage (NCBI taxonomy): Eukaryota > Metazoa > Mollusca > Cephalopoda > Sepiida > Sepiolidae > Euprymna > Euprymna scolopes. The sequence goes on along the minus strand of NC_136484.1, from coordinate 158,430,574 downwards.
TATGCATATGTATATATATATTTGCATATGTATATATATATATATATATATATTCTTGCACTATTACTGAGCTCCCACGAAATCCTCCCATCACAGACACTAATATTTCGTCTTCAAGTTATTCTTCCCATCCTCCATCTGATATAGTTACTAATCCAATACACCACTCGAACAGCCCCTCCATCTACAATCATACAACTAGCAATAATTATAATAATAATAATGATAATAATAATAATGAGAATAATAGTATTTCTCCTAACAGCCATCCTAACACTAGGAACACTCATTATAGTCCTCCAAAATAGTCCTCATACAGACATTGTCCCATCATTTGTTGAACACTATGAACAAAATTCAAACCATTTAACTAATACAAATAAGCAAATTAATATTAATACCAGACCTCGAGCTTTTAATAAAGTACATATATATATCGGCGCTACTTCAACATTAATTAAGAAAAGAATATCAAACCACATTTCTTCTTTCAACAACCATAATTCTAATAACCAAGGAACTTCTCTAACCACTTTAATTAAAAAACGATACTCTAACAATACCCCCTTCTCAATCAAATGGACTATCATATAAAAGTTAAGTCTTATACTCCAGACTCTAAGTCACGTCGCCTCTGCAAAACCGAAGCTATAAGTATAATTACTTCCACTCAAAGTAACAATATAATAAATTCTAAAAATGAACTGATATCTTTCTGTAAACATAAGTCCAAATTATGGCAATTTTGAAATTACATAGTTATTACTTTTACCTTTTACATAGATATAGAAATTTTTTTTTCTTTAACTTTATCTTTTTTTCTACATACTTCTTAATACTTTATAGTTTAATAATCCTTTATTTATTTATTATTTCTTCTTTGCATGGCCGGTTTTATCTGCATTTTCTGCTTTATTCTTTAAACACTTTCCTATCTATCTAATATATCAATCTACCCACACTTTCATATCTTGTATGTATATTTACTTATATTTTACTATATGCATTTACTTACGTTTTTTTCTTGCTTTTTCCTGAATTTGAAGATACCGGCCAGCTTCTCCCCTTAATCAATTTTTATTTTATATTTTATTTTTTATTTTTATTTATTTATTGTTTATTTTCTATTTATTTATTTATTTATTTTCCATTTAATGTCGTCTAAGAACTCTTGCTGACATTTTTTAAGTGATGACCTGTACGTTTCAGTTGACCTATATTATTTTGCCCTATATAATTTTTCGCGCCTTTAACATTTCCTGTCTGGGTCATTTTGACATTTGTTTCTCTATTTTATATTCAATTCTATCACCATTTAATTATTTTTTCCTCCTCTTTTTCTTCCCAGATCTTTCTTATTTATATTTATGCCTCGGCAGTAGAGTGAAAAGCATATCTTATTTTTCTTTTATTAATATTATTGGAATTTTTTCCTTTTTTCCCTTGTACACATTTTTGTAAATTATTCCGTGGATTTCTGCCCTTGGATTATTTTGGACCATCTTCCAATTACGGGATTTCCTTGGATTTTACTTGTGCAAATGGAAATTCAATTAACTTTCTTGAAGTTATATATTTGGATTTTACCGTCACTGGATTATTTATCTTCCACCAGACTATCCATTCACGTGTAATCACCTTCTTTTTCACCATATTCCCTCTGCTTCACTTTTTTGTTATCAAGTAAGATCTTTGACTTACTTGTTGTTTCATCAAATACGTTTGGATGCAAAATCCGATCCCGCATTTTGCTAATTCCTATCCTCTGATGAGAAGGAAAGTATTCCTTCGAAACTCCACGGATTAAGGACTATCCACTAGTGTTTCCTTTTCAGATTAAATATGTGTTAAACTCATTTCAAAGTGTTTTTTAACATGTTTTATTAACTGTTTGCTCGTATATATATATATATATATATATATATATATATATATATATATATATATATATATTTGTGTGTGTGTGTGTGTGCATATATATGCTAGACTACCCGTGACCCGTTGGGTCAGTATGTTATATTAGCTAATGAATTCATGTATGAGCGTAACACTTGTGACGTAAAGAAAATAGTTTATTGTGATATAACAGAAACATTTCTATGCAAGTATATTAAAATGAAAAAAAGAATATAGATAGATTTCTATGAGTCGTTCTGTTTATGATTATTTAATCGTGAAAAAAACTATATATATATATATATATATATATATATATATATATAGTAGTGGCTTAGCAAGGACAAAACTGAAGACAATCGAAGCAGTAAAACTGAAGCTGCCTGCCATGACATTATATATATATATATATATATATATATATATATATATATATATATATATACACACACACGAATATTGACCATTTAAGCATATTTAATGGGTTTGTGCTTTTTACCAATTGTCATAAAATTTAAATCATAGAATAGTATTATAATCTTAAACAAGCCTGCGAATTTTCATGTAGAAGATATGAACGTTTCAATATTTAATCTGAGACTACGAGTATACACATACACACATACACACACACACTCTCACACACACACACATATATAAATTAATAAAATAAAAATAAAATAAAATAAACCTGCATATTCGTAAATAAGTCTCTCTCTCTATATATTAAAAACTCTAACATAATATCTGAGATATAAACTAAAACACAAAATAACATATCTAACTACGCCTAGGCTGACAGTAGGTCAGCTTATCACAATAAAAAGATATCTACCCTTCCCATAAAACACACAAAGGGAATGGGTGAACCCGAGGTCAACCTTACCTTTGTCTTGTAGGTGCTCGCCCATTGGCTTATTAGGATAGGTGCGGTGGCACCTAGGTAGCTGATTGGCTAACTAGAAAATTCAATAGTACGTGCGTATATATAAATGCGCGATGACCACAATTTTTCGCATAAGTCTGACGAATTCTCACGAGAATGAAACGCAGAATATTCTGTGTAGATTAATGTCAATATACATATTTATAACTTACTTCCTAGCTACCTAGCTCTACCTATATATTGAGCACTGTTGAAGGAAATACTTAAAATTTACGCATAAAATTATATCTTCATATATTAATTTATGTGATTAAATAAAGTAGTCATATACGTACATATATATAAAGTTTTGAACCCCTTCTCATCCAGGAGTTGATTAATATCCTCGAGACGTAAATTCATTCGCGTAGAGTTATTCTGATAGATAGATAGATAGATAGATAGATAGATAGGAAAAGTGAAAGAAAGCGAAAAGTTGGAATGGTTAGAGGAATGAGAAAATTAGAATATAATAAACAGAGAACGAATAAAAAAGTGTGTATGAAGATGTAGGTTAGAGGGAATATGAAAATATAACGAGAAAAGATATAATATAGAGAGGAGAATTAGAAAGAGAAAGTATGAATGAGGAGAGAATAAGAGAGAAAGAGAAGAAGAAAGATATGTGGAAGAAATAACATATAGAGAAGGATAAAAAGGAACGAGAATGACGAAGAACATAAGAAAATTCGCAGAGAAAGAAGAGATATAAAAAGTAAAGAGAGAGACGGATGAAAGAATAAGACGGTAAAGATAGACACAAAAATGGACACCGAGGAAGTGGACTTGTGAGGAAAAAGAAATAAATAGAAATAGAAGCAAGATGAAAAAGAGAGGAAGAGAGACTAGAGGAGAGTAAGAAAAAGAGAAGAGGGAGATAAGGGATGGGAGCTTGTAAGCAGAAAAGTATATAATGTGAGTGAGAGAGAAGAAAGAAAGAGAAAAGATCAGCGTGATAGATGAAAATATTAAAAGAGAGGGAGGGAGCGTAAGGGATATGCTAATAAATGTAGAGAGACTAGAGAAAATAAAGAGATGCAGGGTTAGAGCGACAAAGAATGAAAGAAAAGGGAGAGACAGATGGGTAAAGAGAAAGATATAAGAGAAAGAAAGAAGAGAAAGAGAAGAATAGAAAGGCAAAAAGAATTCCGAAAAAGAAAGTATAGGTAAAATAGAGAAACGGAGACGTGAGAAGAGAGCGAAAGAAAATAGAATGAGAAAAAGGAGGAAAAAGGCGAATCATAATGTAGAAGGAAAATACATTAAACGAGGGGCGAGAGGAATGAGTTAGAGGAATGAGAGAACAGAGAGAAAATGAGAAGAGGAGAGATCGAGAGCAAGAGTAGAGGGAAATAGACAATGAAGAAGTGGGAAGAGATTAAGGGAGAGAGAGAAGGAGGGGGAGGGAGAATTATGTTCTTTCAATCCATTGGTCGCGTAAATATGCACGTTCTAGTATTAAACAAGCAGAGAGAACGTGAAACGTGCCAGCCATTCGGTCATATATCTTTCTCCCTGCTTCGATCGTTAAGACGCACTCGCTCTTCGCGCCGTAAAACTGTTCCAATTTTATTTATTTGAGATCGATATCGTCCATTAAAGAAGTTACATGCTCACTTTTCTTTTTCTTTCTTTATATTCATCTGTTTCTTCTTTCTCTTCCTTTTCTCTTTCTTTCCTTCTTCTTTATCTCGTTCTTCCTCTACTTCTTTTGCTTCTTCATCTATTTCAATGTTTCTTATTCATCTTTGTTCTCTTTTTCTTCTCCGTCACTTCTTCATCAATAGTTTTCAAAGTTTCTTTTTATTCAGATGTTTTAAAACGTTTCTTCTTCAGCTTTATATATTTTGTCGTCTTCTTCTTCTTCTTCTTCTTCTTCTTCTTCGTCTGCGATCTTTTTCTTTTTTCTTCTTCCTTATTTCTGATATTTCATTCGTAAATCATTCTTAGCGATTTCTTATTCTTCATCTTATTTCTTAATATGCTTCCCACTTCTTTACCGATTTCTTATTTCATTTCTTTCCCCTTTCTTTTCTTCTTTTCTACTTCTTTTCGTATTTTTACTTTTCTTCCTCTTTTCAATGCCTTTTCGTCAATATTTCTTAGCTATTTCTTCTTCCACATCATCTTCTTCATTAATCTATCACACTACTACTACTACCACCACTACTACTACTACTACTACTAATTCAGTGCTTATTTTCAATACTTCTTATTCTTCAATGATTCTTCTTGAATACTTTTCTTTTTCATCAATTATTCTTAGCTCCGCAACTCATACCTTTCCCACGTGTCTCATGTTTATTTCATTTAATATGACAATTCGTTGTTATCGATACTCTCCCTAACTTATTGTTCACATTATTCTGGTTATCCTTCTTACAGTTTTGTTGTTGCAACACAACTAGGCACTCTTTCCAACGAATACCATTATTGCGCTTTTACGATTGTTTTTTTATGGTGTTCTCTTATGATGTTTTCGCACTACTGACACCGATCCAAAGTCATTAAGACAGGCGTTTTGATTTTCTCTCTAGTCTCACACAAATGGACATTCCCATTAACCGCCATTTCTCGCATCGATCACAAATATGATAGCACTTTTGAGAAATAATCCTGGAGAAAAAAATGTTTTTCAGTAAAAGAGAAACCTTATTTCCAATTGTCCTCTTTTTTTACTTATTCCTTTCTCTTTCGCACATTCATATAAAATTACACACACGCGCGCACACACACACACATATATATTGTGCATTATATATATATATATATATATACATACATATCGGTATATATTACAAGAATGAAGATGATATTATCTTACAAATTAGAACCTATTTATATAATAAAAAATCTTCTCAATAAACTAGATTAAGTAATAAAATAATAAAAATGATGATGAAAATAAAAATTGAATAAATCAATGAAAAATCGAAATAAGGAAAGAAAACTCCCTTAACCCTTTAATTTTCAAAGTAGACTATTTTCATCAGATTATAAGTATCAGAAACAATGTATCACTGGTTAGCATAAATTTGAAAAATATATATCATGGAAATGTTTAGGTTCACATGGATTTCATGGCCATCAGCTTCAGCAAATTTGCAACAAGTACAATTTCGTGATTGGAAACACGTGGTTTCGTCAGAAAACCAAATACAAAAGTACATGGTAGCATACACGCTTTTGGCATTGGCATATGATAGATTATGTTATTGTTCGACGGCGAGATCTACAAGAGCTACACCATGTTCGAGGCATGAGAGGCGTTGAATGTTGGGCAGAATATTACCTGGTAAAAGCCAAAATGGAAATCAAAATACGTCCTAAAGCATAACATACCACCACACCAAGTGCAAAAAAGTTTGACGGTTCAAAGTTTTTTTTTCATCTTTATAAAAAAAAAAACGTTTGTAAGAATGTATTTTCCATCCATTGAACTTTGAAACAAAATTTATGGAAGGATTTTAAGGTGAAAGTATCTAGAACTTCCCAGAACATTTTAGTATTTCAGAAAAAGAAGAGTAAGGACAGGTGTGCTGACAATTATAAGAAAATTGATGCACCCCTTGAAACAAAATGCAATCTTTTCCGACAAACCTTGTCATCAAATCTATCCAACCAAGCAAAAATTGAGGCTACAAAAACAAAACGATTCCCAATAAGTGGCACAAAGCGCATGCGCGAAATTCAAAACCAGTGGTAGCTCAAGAAGATAGAATAAACACAACTGTAATTTTTTTTTCGTTTTTCCTCATTTTACTCTCTGCTAAGCACTAACAACTCTGTCGACCTTTTTCTGCATTTCTGAATCCTCAAAAATGAAAAATTACAAGAAACAAAACAAGATTAAACCCAAAACCCCAACTCCTAATATAGATTACCCTACTACTAGCTCTCTATCTCTAACATCAGGAGTTTAAGTTCCAACTCATCAGATGTTTAAATCCAATTACAGGAAACTAGACCAAATTCTTTTTCCTGTGCGTAACTGGTATTAAACTGACTGTTTCTCTAGATGAGTTCGCGATTAAAGGATACTTAGACTTGGCATCAAATTATGACTCCTTAAAATCGTCATGGGCATGGAATATGTGACTACATTAGAGATGACTTTCCATATGGTATGGACATCTACAGAGAAGACTCTACTTTGCCCTATATGTTCTTTAAAGTAGCACTTGCTCACAGCACAACAGTCATATTTGCTCTCTATCGCCCTCATAACAGCGGAGTTACTATTATTAAGTGTATCTCTGAAAAAAAAATGACCACATTCTGTCTACCCATCCTTCGGCTAACATTCACGTCTCCTGAAACTTTAATGTTCACAATGTTGAATGATGAGTCGACTAAAACAAGAAGGATAAGGGACGACTAATTGGGATGACTTCCGAGCATTCATATCAGATATACCTATGCACTATAGTAGCAAACCTGACTGCATGCTTAATTGTCAGTATAGACCGCTTCATACCCTGCAAGAAATTCCAGCAAAAGCCCAACAGCCAGCCGTGGTTCACCCCCGAATGTGCCGCTGCCATTGTGCACAGAAATCACCATTTCCATTGCTTCCGGCATAATGGTTATTGTGGAACTAAAGGCACTTTTGAACTTCCAGCAACCATTCTAAAAGAGTAATAAAGAATGCAAGAGATTAGTATGCTCTATACGTCAAGTTTAAAGCAGCTGAGCAGCGGCTTGACTCCCACCAGTTTTGAGGAATAACAAATATAGTCCTGAACAGAAGCGGGTTCGCTATCCCTACCATCATCAATGGGCCCGGGGTAACCTCATCAGCATCTGACAAACAAAACATTTTGCTAAGAACTTTGCAGCAAATTCTACCCTTTGCGATCAGGGTCGCCTACCCCCGTATTCCCTCCTGTGAGTGAAAACATACTAAGCGACATACAAATATCTGTAGATGATGTTGCCAAGCTTATCAAATGCCTTGATTCTAGTAATGCAACCGGGATGGAGCTTGGTAGGATGTTTTCCGAGTGACAATTCAAAAGTAATGCCTTCTATCTTTATTCCGCTCGAATAGATCGGGTGGGATTACAAATTGTATTGTTATGATAACTTACCTTATGCATTTATGACGTGAAAGTTTCACCCCCTGCTGCAGATATTGACGTTGTAAGACTCTAAGAAAGCAACTCCTGCCATGGACGTGCATCAGAAATACATATACTTTATTGATTTTCTCTGTACAGAAAAAATGAACTGATCAACATTCACCGACGCCTATTGAACGTCTTCGAAGCCTGTGCAATTGATGTCAATATGTGTAGGAGATGAATTTGTTGATTTCAGCGTGGCAACAGAGATGTGAGTGACAAAGCACGCTCCGAACATTTACGACCGAGATATCAAAAAAGGCTGGAAAAAGTGATTATGTAGAAAAGGTCACTCATTTTCAACGTACTACTCCGGTCTTCGTAGCTCTTCAACCTTTTAGTTTTTGAGTTAAAAATAGGAGTCCTTATGCTTGGACGACCCTCGTATATTAGGGACTCTTTATGAGGGGACGCTATCATTTGGGAAATACTAGTGACTGCTTCATAAGCCTGGATGTGACAATAATACTCTATGCGTTGGCGAAATTTGGTTTTGTAGAGATGTAAGATATAGGTAGGCATGAGTTTTTTTAACTCGACTAAGGCAGCCTACATTCTTTGCAGCAGACGTTGTAGTATCTTCTATGTATCTATTTCAATGTGTGTTACCTGTGAATGCCGAGGAGTTTGAATATTGAACTCTCAATTAACCATTGCAATTGGTTGTTGATAAAAACCCTTATAATTGTTAAAGGCACAAAGATTTTTCTTGGTAATATTAATTTTAACCATCCAATTTTCTTATGTAGTCATATTGCCATATATTTCCATAATTTATTACTAGAGCTGTGACAACAGCATATTCTTTTCATTGTTTTGACTCTTGAGTATATATCCGTTAATATCTTATATGTTTTTATATAGACAGATGTGATTCTCGGTTGATTAAGTGTGTCTAACTGTGTCGAATATATACCCGAGAGTCAAAAGAATGAAAAGAATATTCTATTGTGATATCCCTACTTATTACTTAGTTCTGCTCACGTATTGAAGTATGTACTGAAATGTGTACATAAATATTATAGACCTACTTATAAAATTTTATATGGATACGCCAAATAACTATACACGCACACACACATGTATGTGTATGTATGTGTGTGTATGTGTGTGTGTGTGTGTGTGTGCATACATATATAGAGGTGGCGTGGTGCAGTGATTGCAGAGGCGAGATAAAGAACAATAAAGAGCAATAATGAGGTCTACAAATGAAGAAAACGGCAGAAATGTGATAAAAACTGCGATTTATTATTAATAAATAATTGTTATTAGGAAAGTAATAACAGTAATAATGATGACATGAAACATGACTATGGACAAGCATGAAAAGAAGAAATAATTGTGCGGTTGTAATTCGATTGATTTGATGCACGCTTGACTGGAATAAAAGGAGATCAGCTTGGTTACTGTTTGATTAAGCGTGCAACGTTTTTTTGTACATCACTAAATGTTTTAATCTTGAACACTTGGCCATAAATAACAGCAGGCACATTCAGGCGAGGAATGTGTTGTTGACGAGAGTGAATTGGAAGTCAGGCGAGTTAGGAGGAAGGAAGAAAACGGAAAGGAGATGAAAAGAAGGAAAATGAGGAAAATGATGATCAAGGAAAGGTGGAAGAAAAAAAAAAAAAGAAAGCAAAAGACTGGCAGAAAAAAAGGCGGACATTTTTAACGAGAGCCAATGAAACAAAGAAAAGGCAAAAAAACAAAACAAAAACAAAACAAATATGTAACAAATAAATGTTACTAAAGGCAAGATAAGTTACTCTTCTACCTACCTGGATGCATTTTTGTTTTAACTTATTTTAAAGTGTTTTCTTAGTTAAATACACAACTACTATCAACTCTGTTAGGTTAGAACGAGAAAATAAAATGGCTTACGTAAAGTCTCAAGAATCATTTAAAAATCGAAAATTAAACAAAATCACAGCACCATGAAAAAATGTAACGTTCAACAGAATTGTATATTTTATTATCAATATCTTTGTGCAATTTTCGATTTTTGATCGATTATTGTGACTCCACGTTGATCAAATGTCACACATTTTGTTTCCTGGTTCTAACGAAACAGAGTTGATATGGGCTGTTTTTTAAACTAGAGAGCGTTTTAAAATAAATTCAAACACAAAACATTTATCCAAGTCTTAGAGGTGTAACTTATCTTGTCTTTGGTAACATTTTTTGTTTTATATTTGTTCATCTTCATCATTTTTTGTTATTTTTGCTTTTGTTAACGTACCCAAAATACAAAATGAAGCAAAAAAATAAATAAATAAAAAAAAGAAAGGAAGAAAAAAGAAGAAATAAGCAAGACAAAAGGAAAGGAGAAAGAAAATCTTTCAAGAAAAAAAAGACAGCGTGACGATAAAATACAAATAAAAAACTAAAGACACAAATAAGGAAAGAAAGAAAAAAGATGAAATAATGAAGCGGGAAATATGAGGCGATAAGAATAGAAAATTGATGGTAAAATATGATGCATTAAAGACAGAAGTGAAGAAACACAAGAAGAGGAATGAAATAACTAAATGAAAATAAGCGGGGAAAATAAACGCGAAAGAAAAAGAGAAAGAAAGGAAGAAAGAAAGGGAAGGCGATTAAAGCAAACCGAAAAAAAAACGAATTAAATTGAAATGAGGGGAACAGAGAATAAAAAATAGTAACGATTAGAATAATGTGGCGTGATAGAATTACACAATAAACAGAAATATGTAGACGACACAAAGGAATAAAATAGAACAGTGACTTATTGCTTAAAGATATGTCTCACTAAGCAATTAAGCAAGGAAAAAACAAAGAAAAACACAATTATTATAGTAACACTTATATAAGTCAATAACGAGATTGTATAGCTTTACCTGATAACACAAGTTGAAATTCCATCAAAATATAAAACTTGACTAAACCTTTTTAAGGTTAATATCAAATGTCAAGGCCATAGAGAAAGTTATAAAAACAGGACTTTATTGGATGTTTGGAGCTGACGGTGGCTAAGTGGTTAACGACGGACTGACAACCTGTGCCACGTTCGAATTCAATTCGTTCCTCAGAAACACTTTCATTTAGAACGTTAGTAATGTTTACGTACCTCCCTTGTAAGTACCCGTTGTTTTTCTAGAAAGAATACTAACTGGAAATACCTGGTTAATACGAAGCTAAAAAGTTAGTTGCAATATGAATAAGTAGCGAGTTCTACGATCGACAGAACGGAAGTTATCACAATGTGTGACTTTAATCTGTCCGGTACCTTTTGGACTATAGATATACAAACATTAACTCGATTCAAAGTTTGACTATGGCCAATATTTTGACCAAGTTCGGTGATTATTGTTCAAGTGATGTGGATGTTGGACTGCGCATAAATAAACAAACACAGTAACGCATTCGACTGAAAACACTGGCAAAGGCAAAAAATGTAGACAATGAAAGATTATATATATATATATATATATATATATATATATATATATATATATATATATACACTCAAACGAACGAAAGTAAAAAGGCAATTGTAAGCAAACAGTTGTAAATGATATAATAATAATAATAATAATAATAATAATAATAATAATAATAACAATAATAATAATAATAATAATAATAATAATAATAATAATAATAATAATAATAATAATAATGATAAAAGAAGAGTCAATGTAGATGAAAATACTTAGGAGGGAGAGCACTAACCAGACCTTAAATTGAAAGTACACAGAATACTGGGAACTTGGGGGTGACTTTTTGCAACTTAAGTTTAAGAAAATGCCAATGACCGTTGCTAGCGATAAATCAATGGTAAATGGCTATTGCGACAAAACAAAATCATTTTCAATGATTTACCAAAGCGGTTGAAAGTACTGGAAATCTGGGCAAACTCTTTATTAACAGTGAGCAATCAATGATGAGTGTAGCTACTACTACTACTACTACTACTACTACTACTACTACTACTACTACTACTACTACTCTATATATCTATAAAAATGAAAGTGTCTGTCAGTCTGTGTACATTTTCCTATACAATAACTCTGTCAATTTTCAGTCTACAGACTCAAAATTTGATATACAGGGTACTGAGATTTAGAAAAATCTTTGCGATCGGTTATAGGGGTCAGAGTTCAACGATTTGACCTTCGAGAACTCTACCAAACTCCTCCGAAAATTTTGGGCCTAAACACTTTAAATTTTAGATATAGGTTCCTTGTACATGGATCTAACTTAATAACTTGATTTGAGCCAAAAACAATAAATGTTAAGGGATCATAATAAAGGTTAAGTTTAAAAAAATCGACCGTTTTTTTTTGCTCAGCATACACCCCCCAAGCACCCGTCTATGTACATTCCCTACAAAATAACTTTCTACAGACTCGAAATTTGATATACAGAGTATTGAGATTTGGGAAAATCTTAGCCGTCCCTTTTCGGCGAGAAATGTGGCTGTATAGGGGTCAAAGTTCAACGATTTGACCTTTGAGAACTCTACCAAACTCCTCCGACAATTTAGGGTATAAACAATTGAAATTTTAGATATAGGTTCCTTGGACATGGATCTAACTTAATAACTTGATTTGAGCCCTAAACAATAAATGTTAAAAGGTCATAATAGGAGTCAAACTTTTTAAAAATTTGACCTCTACGTTCTCTACCAAATTACTCAGACAATTTCTGGTCTAAACATTTGAAATTTTACATAAAGAGTATTCCAAGATAGGGCAAGGTATTTAACTCGTTTGGGTCGAAAATTGGATTTACCAATATATACATTTATGTATGAATTTTTGTATGTTTGCATGTCTGCCTAAAACTTTCGACAGATCAATATCGTTTTGAAGTTCGACCTTTCGACAAATCAATATCGTTTTGAAGTTCGACCTTTCAGACTACAAATACCGAAAAATTGGCTAAAAACATTAATATCTTCACCCTCAACTGGGAACTTTTCCACAGTGAGGGGTCGATTTTTTCACCGATATTTTCGAAAGGCACCCCCTCTTTTCGATTGTCTAGCCTTTATTTAAACCTACGCCACTTCCGGTTTGGCGGTGGTCGTAACAACAAAGACGTCATGTTTTTCCGTTCTTCTCCTCCTTCGCGGTACGTGTTCGAGCCTGCCTTTTTTTTTTTGCTCAACACACACCTCCAAACACCCGGGCAACGCCGGGCACCCATGCTAGTAGTATCTATTCTGATGCAACACTTCATTTTTTCGATCCACTGTTACTCAAATAGAAATCATTCCAAATCAAGCAATTAAACTTTTTTTTCCAATCTAAAATTGCATACTTTTGGGGAGCTGGATGTTCCACACATAAAAAAAACTGTGCCATTGTGGGGAGACAAGTAAATAGGATTCAGGAGAAATTGTTATCATAGGGAGAATTGACACGAAACAATACACACCATTCTTAGCAATTTTCTGTCATTCCAGTAATCATAGGAGTACAAGACTCATGTAAAAAAATTCAAAACATGCAAGACGAATATAACCGGTGAACTAAACGCACGAGAAATCCAAACAATTCCACTTTAAAAGTGGTTAGAATCGTCAAACAATTTATTGGTGCGAGTCGCTGAAATAGTGGGTTCATTCATTCGATATTTTTCTAGAAAGAGGTCGGCTGTTTAAGGAAGAGATCACGTGAAAGTTGCTCACATCCTAAGTCAAAATGTTTTATGGAATTAACTAGATTCGAACTTAGCACACACAAGTTGTCAGTTTTCGCTGGTACTAACTCAGCCATCGCCATCTTTCAAATAGTAGGAGAATATCTGAAATGCAGTTTGATGCCTCATCCCTGACAAAAACAAAAGTTAAGAAAAAAAAAAGATAAGACAAAAATATACGAAAAACGAAAAGCAAAAACAAAACAAAAAAAACAGTAAAAATATTAAATAAGATACTTGAGTACGGAAAGCAACTCACATAATTAATGGTGATGATGATTATGATGATGACGACGACGACGGCGACGACGATCATCATTATTCAAATACTAAATCCATCGTTCGCCATCAATTTCACAATCTATCAAATCTTGGTCATTGCAAGTTGGTTCACCATTGCAGTCACTAAAAATATGTTCCATTGTCAGTTTGGAGGTTGCTAGCTGTTCTTTCAGCCTTCGATCTTACGCAGTTCAGTCCTTATCCAAGAAGTCCGTTCCACCTGGAAGATGTTCTCTGGGTTCTTGAATAGATTCGTTCAAGTAGTCATTCCAGTCATTCCATCTGTTAATGCGGTAGTTCTGATGTTTAGTCGCAACACTTCCACTGTTTACCCTGATGGTTTCTTGAAAGTAAAATGAATACCGATTGTTTACACTAATTTCACTTCAAGATTTCAAGTTTCAATAGTGAAAACAAAGAGGATAATGACTAAGAGAAGAAAATATCATTCAAAACATATCTACACCAAGAAATAGAATCTGCCAGAAAAGCCATGAATTCAATGGTCATCGTCAGTGTGTGATTGTTGAATGCACATCTGTTTAATTGATCAAGTGCGAAATAAGTTGTCTGTATCCTTTTTTCTACATTCTTCTTACACGTGTAAGTAGATATTATGATGATCCTAAAGTGTGAAAGCTAATCAACTTTCTCTAATGGTTGATCATTTACAATGGTTTTCGTGTTTGCGAGCAGAAGAGTTAATGGATGTTGGGCGGGTATCTTGGCATTGTCTGTATTCATTGGCACCCCAAACGTTCGTAGGCGCTGTTGTATGTGTCTACTAACGTCTAGATATCATCTAGAGTTTGACATGGGTAGCATTGTCGTCAGCATACAACAATTCCACTACTGAACACTTTTGTACGCGTGATAAATATGGACATTATAAAAAGCTATATAAAAAATAAATCAGAGCTTTTTCAACAACAAAACCCAAGACAAGTTCTCAGAGCAATACGACAAATATAGAAGTTCTGCATGCGTAACAAGCGTTAATGTCATCATTCTCCACCACCGCCATAACTAGACAGGACGTAACCAGAAAATGGATCCATCCAGACTCTCCAAGAAAATGCTCTATGGCGAATTTACAAACGGGACTAGACCACGAGGAGCCTCGAAAATTGACTCTAAAGATCTGCTAAGCGCATTCTGGCCTTTATAAAGAAAAAAAAAAATGAAAAAAAGTCGTAGATAACAAGCAAAAAAGGAAAAGTAAGAAAAAGAAAGGAATAGAATTTAAAGAAAAATAGGATAAAAATAAGAAAAAGAATCGAAAAAGGCAAATAATCAAAAGAAAGAAAAGGAATAAGAAATTAGATCAAAGAAAGAAAGAAAATAAATAGAAAAATAATCGAAAAATGGAAAATCTAATATATAAAAGGCTATATCTCTGTTTGTCTCCATATTATCAAACTATCACTTCCGAAACTAAAAAACACAAAGCCCCAAATGATTGGATTTTTTGGACAGTTCTTTTATGGGTCTTTAAAATAGTTTTTAAGGGGTCAAAAATGAATAAAAATGTAAAAATCCTTATACATTTTGTACATTATTCTTAGTTTATGTTTAATTTTTATTTTAAATCTGTTCAAATGTTGTCACCTTGGTACAGTGGTAACGTCACAAGCTTTTAATGCTACAGTTTCGGTTTTGATTCTATGTGATGGCACCCAAATACATTTTTTATTGCTTCTGAAATCACGTCTCTATAATAGTACATACGAAATCTGGGCACATTTAAATATCATATTTAAGCGTATTTTACGACCGGGCAAAGCCGGGCGTCCAAACCGCTAGTATAGAATAAAGAATAAAAACAGAAAAGAAAAAAGAAAGAATAAATAATCTGAACAAAGAAAAAAAGTAATGAGAAATAATGATAAAAACGAGGCAAGAGAAATAAATTAAAAACAAAGAAACAATGAATAGAAATGAAGAACGAAAAAAAGAAAAGAGAAAAATAGACAAAAAATAAAGAAATATTAACAAAAATGAACACAAGAAAAAGGAAAAGAAAGAATAATAAAAAAGAATCAAAGAGAGAAATAAAAAGAAGTTAAAAAAATCAAACGATATAAGAAAAAGAAAGAAAAATATAAGAACCACATAAAGACAAAGGAAGAAAGAGTAAGAAAGAAAGTAAATCTATATAAATAAAATAGTAAACATATGTGAGTGTGTGTCTGAGTGTAAATATTTAACAGATAAACTCTTAAACTACTGGTCATATAACACTGAAATTATCAGGAAATAGTAATTATACACCAAGGGTGATTTATAACGGTAAAATCTTTGTTTGGATGGATGAATAACGCGTACAAACATATTTGAAATGCAAAATGTTCATTTCAACTTGCCGACATATTATTTCTTTCTGCGCATATGCAAATTCGATCCGTTTCTTCAAGCCGCTTGATATTAAATCTTTCCTCTTTATCTCGTCATACCTACATCGGTAGGAAACGCAGCTGGAGCGGTAAATGTTTCAGTTTCGATTCTATCTGATGGTACTCAAGTCGTTGTTTAACGTTTGAAATCAATACTATTTATTACGAACAATAATATTGAACAGACAATTGGCTTTGTAATAATAAATACCAGGTTTGCATGAATCAAAATATATTTAAGTGTATTTTACGACCCGGCAAGTCCGCTCTCACTGTCTTAAATAAATATATGATGTTTCTTATATTTATTTCCCTGATTGTTGATGTAACTGAAAACAAACAAACAAACAAACAAAAAACGACCCCCCCCAAACAAACGATATACTAGGATCAAATGCACGTTTTCTCAAGTCAAAATTTTACGAGTAAACCATTGGTAATATGAATGCCTTTTTTCTTAATTGTGACCTCAAAATGAAGTACTTGGATCTTCGCTGGGTATCCATTTTTTTTATTGTATTTACATTGTTATACTTACAAAAGAAATAAATAAAACTGTGAACATGGGGTTCAGGGCTGGGAGTAGAACTTACAAAAGATTACTCATTTGTTGAGGAGCAACACGAAAGGTTGCACAATGAAGCAGCAAAATTCACAGAAATCACTGAGCAACAAAATGAACGAAAGTAAAAAAAGGAAGGTTATCATTTAATCAAGATGAAATAAAGTGAAAATACCAAAAAAAAAGAAAACAAAACAAAACAAAAACAAAACAAAAACAAACAAAAAAAAACAAAAAAAAAACAAAAACAAAACAAATGGAGAATATAATAAAAACACAACTCTTTTTTCCACATAATAAAGATGAAATCCACCATATTGACTTTACGTACACTCTCCCTCAATAGTATTTGTGGAAACAGCTTGATAAAACATATTTCTATGTTAATCTTTAAAAAGACATTTTATCAAGCAGCTATAATTTTTTTTAATTATTTATTCAATAAATTGTATTTTTTATCCAAAAAATATTCTCGATGACTAAATAAAACGAAAATAAAGAAAAAGAAAATATGTACATAAAAATGAGTAAAAATGACAACTAAAAATGATAGGGAGCAGTTAAAAAAGAAATGAGACCAGGTTATGTAGAAATGTAAATGTAATATGTACAAACACCTTGCTGTCCAACTATTTACGATATGCCTTGTCTGCGGCGAATAATCTCTACAGTTATAAAATAGAAACTCTGTCTGTGTGTTTGTGTGTTCGTTCCCTATGGACTCGAAAATAGCCGAGTAGATTTTTATGAAATTTCACACGCCTGGCAGTGTTCTTATGTGTTTTGTGTCAGAATGTCTTGGATATATATCGATAATCGATATTCGAAATAATCCGATGTAAAAAGGAAATAGACGAATTTGACCAAAGTTAATATCTTAAACAGCCTAACATCACAAGTGCATTTGAATAGTTGTATTACCACACAAGCCGAAAGGCCCAACATATAAAATCAACAATAGGTTCTTTGATATGACAAGGACGCGTTCCGAATTTATGTTTCTGTTTTGAACACAATTTCAAAATGATATTTGACTTTTTTTTTATTTTAAATATAAATTCAATCCATTATCAACGCACAACTCGTAATGCCAGAGATATAAAATCAACAAATATGACAGTGGAGCGTTCGAAATAAATGTTTCTGTTTAATGCACAATTGGAGTATGATACTTGACTTTTAAACTTTAGTGCCTGCCATTATATATAATGAATAATGCTATAAATTCAACAGTAGGTTCACTGCAGTGTGATGGATACTACAATATATTGTAAACTTAGTCACTGCGAGAGGCACGTGACGCTTTTTTCCACGCGCATCGTGATGGGTCCTCAACTAGAGCAAGACATCATTCAGTTTGATTGAAAAATGGTCTATATCATCCGTTTTAATGACTAAAATAATATTGGAGTGTGAAACATTTGTTAAACATCATTAAATCCCGGGCAACGTTAGGTCTCTCTGCTAGTAGTAAAATAACACGCAGATGAGAAAAGCAATATAGTGAAAGAAGTAAACAGAAAACATTAGCAAAAAAATAAAAAAATACAAACATACGAAGGAAAAAAAAAAGACCAAAACCCGAGAAAATATTAGAAACATTCCAATCAGGAGGAAAACAGAAAGAAAAGAAAAGAAAAAAAAATTAGAATTAATCAATAAAGAATTATCTTGATAGCGTAGCCTTTTGGAATTATTAAGCGGAAATGAATAATATTCTTACATTCACTTGGCAGTTGGGTTAAGTTCATTCTCCGCCAAAAGGCTTTAGTAAAAAAAAAAAAAAAAAAATCCCCACACCAAATTACAGCCATTTTGTACAAAGACTAACACCAACTTTGAACAATTGATTTATTAGGGTTCACCGCTTGTCATATTTGTAGACCAACAAAGACAAAACAAGCGGGTTCCTCCCAGAACCGAATCAGACTCAGTTGCATCCTTTGATGTTAGCGGTCGCCCCTTTATACTTATTGAATTATGTGGATAACACATGGCCCTCAATATCGCTCGATAAAATAAAAGCTGATTGTCAATTGATATGGAATGAATGACGATTAAGCTGCAAGGCGTTCCCATTATGTGTTAAGAGGGTGACGGCCGGTGGGCGGCAACGAGGATTAAACACCAAATGTTACCAAACTCTTACGCCATTCTTGACGCGTTCAGAATAGACCCTTGAAGATATTTAAGTACTCACCACTCTTCGCCGTTCTACGAGATTATTTCCATATTGGAAATGTTTCAATGATTTATCAAGGGAGATAATTCCTCATCGACCGCAACCGAATATTTAGAAAGTTGTTCTTAAGAAGTGAAATCGACCCAAACGGACGATTCAATAATTGACAAGGAATTTAATATTTCCACCATAAATATTGTTCATAAAATACTGGCCGGTTTTTCGATTTATTTTCAAGCATTTGATTAAGTTGGTGTTTTAAAAGTGTTTTATTTTTTTTACTATTGGAAATTTCTTTCCAATAGTAAACGTTATGATGTGTGTTCAGCTGATTTTATTGTTGCTATTCTTGTTTGCGCTTGTTATATAAGTAAACAGATCATGTGTAGAGGAAAGGGCATGATGTAAGTATAGTTAGGATTAGCAATCATATTTATGAGATGTAAAAGTGACGGAACACATACACACACATATATATCTTGCTCTTGTTATTGAGCACTATCTAACAATCTCGTTGAGTTAGTTCATACATTTGAATATCTCAAGCCTGGATATATATATATATATATATATATATATATATATATATATATATGGTGATCTCCAAAAATACCGTTAGGGCTTACAACATGGCCGCCAGAAGAGTCAACAAAAAACTGCGAATAAAATATATAAAACTCGTAATTTCTGTTTTTAAAGTGGGTTGTCAATTTTCTTTATGAAATATACTTCCAAAATAAACTATTACAGTCGTTTAAAACATAATAGAAGTATTATTTTTTATTTTTTAAAAACAATGTTTACAAAATGTCTACGCACGTTCGTAGACATTTTGTAAACATTGTTTTTAAAAAATAAAAAATAATACTTCTATTATGTTTTAAACGACTGTAATAGTTTATTTTGGAAGTATATTTCATAAAGAAAATTGACAACCCACTTTAAAAACAGAAATTACGAGTTTTATATACAGTACTGTTTCGCTGTTTCACAGCTCATCAGTGCGGCTAGACAGGCAACTACCTCAAGCCAGGATTGAAACCCGACCTTTTACATTAAGCTATATATATATATATATATATATATATATATATATATATATATATATATATATATATATATATATATATATAGCTTAATGTAAAAGGAAAAGAGAAAGATCAATTCCACAAAAGGAGACTTATCCGGATAATGCCAAGCTCAACAATAATTATCGGAGCTTATACAATAGGACAACAAGAGTATTAAATGAAGACACCAAACTATATATTAGTAGATATAGAATGGATCATATATTGAATAATGGAATACAGGCAAAATTTTGGGGATAGAAAGGACTCTTTATGCCAGGGCATTTTGAAGCCTATTGCTTCGCATCAGAAGAGTAGAGAAGGTACTAGGTAGCATGGGGGAGATGCGGCGTCTAGCGTAAGGTTCATTAGGGATGTAAAAGATTAAGAGGAATTATAGAATGTTGGGGGAAGCTTTATTGAATTCTAAATAAATAAGGAGAAGCTTATTATATATAGTATGATATATAAGAATATATATGGTCTTTAACATAGTATTGAGATAAAGGAGTATATGTATTATGGTTAAATAGGGGGTGTATTATTGCTATGTGGTAATTTATTTTAACGGTTTGTGGGGTGTCTATTTTCTATGGAGTGGGTAATTTTGATTAATTGGGAGGGGGTTATGTAAGGTTGTAAAACTGAAAGGTAATATGCGGCAATATATTTATAAGTTTCTATTGTTATGATATGGGGAGTATGATTATAAGGGGGCGGTTGGAGATTAGGGTGGCAATGACTATGAGTGCGTATAACTTGATGTAAAAGGTTAAGTATTGATCTTAAAGTGGGGAGTAAGGAAAGCATAACTACTTATGGGAGTCGTAAAAATATACCAAATAATAGTAGGGTAATTATAATAGTACGGAAGATAATAGTAATGACAATTACAATAATAATAGTAATAATAAAGCTGAAAGTAAATTAGATGTAAAATTGAATATTAAAAAAAAATAGATGGAAAATTTAATATTAAGAAAAATAAAATAAAATAAAATAAATAAAATAAAAATAAAGGCAAAATTAAAAGTAAACATTAAAATTAAACATTAAATATAATGTTACCAATAGCTGTGATAAAATTAACTTCAAAATTACTGTTAATAACAGTGAAAATGGAGATAATGGTAGCAGTTATGGTAGCAATGACGGGGGTAATAATAATGATATCTATTATAATGATGATTATAATAATAATGATGATGATAAAAACAACAATAATAACAATAGTAATAGCGTTAAAAACAGGGCAGTAATAATAATGATAATAATAAAGGCAGTAGTAACAATACTTCTACCACTACCTCCAACATCACCACCACTATTACCAATAATAATAATGTAGATACTGTTAATACTAATTATTAGGGGTGCGTAAAAGAAAGGGATACAGACAAGTGGGTGGGGGGTTAAAATAGCAGGAAATGGGGTTGACGAGTGAGGGGTGAGTGGACTGGTATAAAATAAAGTAAAATAGAGAATATATATATACATATATATACACACATATACGCATACACATACACATATCCGTATAAAAATAGATGTATAATAAGCCGGGAAAGAGTAAGAGTTCGGTGAACAAAAGGCCCGTGGGTTTAAATTAAAGGATTGCTTCACTAGGAACGGTAGTTTCAAGCGTCCACCTTAAAACTTTAAATTTCTTGAAGTTCGATTATAAAGGCCATCAAATTTATGTTTATATAGACAGTCCAGGCCTAGAAAGTTGAATACATACTTTCTCGTTTATGAACACGAGGTACAGGTCCATCGAATCGCCATAACTACGTTATGTAGTAGTTTTAATCTCCAAGAGATACAAGAAGTATAGTTTATAGCAGTCTTTTCAATTTCCATATTTCTCCAAATATTTTGTTGGGGTGGTCTTCCGTAGATGTTTTAGTCCGGTGAATTCTTATTCCTCCTAATTTGGCTGGCAAAACACTGTATTTTTTCAACGGAGGCTCTTTTGATAGAAATTACCCATAGCTGGACTAGTTCAACTGTGTTCAAATCTAGGTTATATTATTAGTAGGATTTAGCATCTAGATGGAACGCTTAGCTGGTAGTCGGATGGGGTAGGATAGGAATGGGGATATGTCTGTATGGGTGACGGGGGTGGGTTGGGTTGAATCGGGAGAGTTTTTTTAGGTTATATTTTCGGTACATTTAAAAGTTTTAAGTTTTAATGTAAATACTACTGGGTGGAGGGCTTAGTGTAAATCTAATATGCTGATTTATAAATAATTTCTTATTGGGGGAAGGGCTCGCCAGTGGGGTTTAGGGGTGGTGGTTAGATAGTTCTAAATTTAGGTTTTAAGTCTTTGACCCTGTGAGGTGGTTTCTAAGCTATATTTTCATTGGGCCTAGAATTTATATGGTTTAGGTTATATTCTCGTTGCATCGTGTGCTAATTGGTGATTTGGTTGCAATTTAACAGGTGGTATTAAGTGTACATGTTTACGGGGGTAGGGGTTGTTAGACAATGTTGTTTATGGGCTTATGATTAAGGCAGATATATTGTTAATTAGGCATTGCCAAGATGCAGGCTATTCTAGGTTGGAAATTTATTTAAAATTATGTAATGGTGGTGTGTTCAGAGGGTGAGCTAATATTTTATATTAAAGAGTAGAAGTTTTTTATGGCGTTTTTTTCAGATCGCGGGAGATTATGGGTGGTTAAAAAAAAATTAGTTTGGGGTGTTGTCCAATAGTTCTATACTAGGAGAAACGGTTAGTGATGGATATTGTTGCATTTTATGGATGGCGAGGAAGCGCAATAAGCTAGTTCCTGTCCGGTGGTGCATTTTCAGTGGGATTTATTGCATTTACGTATCTGAACTTTCTCTTGTGCCTGCAACTGCAAACTATCTCTTGTTTTGAATTGAGGATGTTTAATTTTTTAGGCGCCGTTACAATCTCGGTCGCCTCTGCGTTACATAGGATGCAGTATTTAGATCCTGGGCTGTATGACTTGGATTTTCTTAGTATTTTCCATTTTAATGTAAAGTCTATTTTGTTTTGTTTTAGGTTTCTAACTAGGTTAGATAGGGTACTTTTTGTTTTAGGGTTCTCCTTTGATAATGATTGTTAATCGTTTGCAATTCTGGCCTTTATCGGGAAGGAGGATAATCCTATGTAGGTATGTATTATAGGGCTTGTGCGTGGTGTATCTAGAGTTTCTTCATTTATCTGGGGGCGGCCTGAGTTTCTTTGTTCAGGTTCTGTGGAGCTTATGCCTATCTGCTGTGTGGTCAGTTGTTCAGATTATGTACTATTGCTTATTGGGTTATGTGGATTCTCTCCGGTGTAACTGGTACTATAGGCTTGGGCTGTCAGGTTATTAGTTGTCGTATTAGGCGGGAGTTCTGTTACTGCACATGAATATATGACGTCTGAGTGTACACAGTCATTCTCCAGTGGGCAGATAGTTATGTCGTTACAATTGCAGTTTGGTTGGGCTAGACTAGGGTTGCTATTAATTATTTTCTGCGCTGATTCTATTTTCTCATTATTAGTGCTTATAATAGTTTGTGCTACATTAGGCATAGTCGAGAAGGATAATTTAATAGAGTTTTTATTTAGGATCGTGCTGTATATGTGAGGATGCTTTAAAGAATATTCTATTAATTTAAAAAAATTCTTTTAGGATATTAGTTTGGACGTTATTATTATAGGGGGGTTGAACCAAATATTGGACTTTCTTCTGATCCGTTTTTTTGAGGGTGTTTGTTCAACTTGTATGAGCTTTAAACGCGGTTGTTGTGGGGAAATCACCCTCCAAATAGACTGTTCTATCCATTATATGACCCATAGACATTTTGATCCCAGGCGTGGATTAAACACCAGAGCGACCTTCGCCTGCTCGGTGAGGTTTACTACTCTTTTCAGTTGTAACCTTTTTACGTTGTTATTCCAGTAATACATTGTTTACACTCTTTTCCGTTGTTCTGTTTTCTTTCATAACATTATTTTAAAATTTTGCTATTCGAATAAAGATTATATATAATTTTTCTATAACTTTAATAAGGAAATAGTGATATTGTCTTTTCTTGCGCTTTCTCTAATCGATACTCTTACGTATATCAATAACTTGAGCTAAGGTTTTACCGTATCTACTAATTTACTCAATTCCCATAAATTATTTGAAGGAAAATACGATGATTCAAAATTGCTTGATCCTTTAATCATATTCCTGACTGGAATAATAGTTGCACGATAGACCTCTCGGAAAGTTAGACACTTCTACATTACACAGACGGCGCCATATTTTTGGTGCGTTTCACTAAACTGTCGCCAAGTGGCACTTCTGTCCATTCAAATTTTTATTAATTTAACAATTAAATCTAGAATATATTATTGACCATACAACAAGTGCCACAAAAAATGAAAACTATATTTTATTACAGTGGCTATTTAACTTTAATTTCAAAATGTTTTGGAAAAAAGATCCAATGTTGCTTTAATTCGAAAAATGTTTCGGTTAAATTATTAAAATGTTCGGAAAAAAATCCAATTTTACTTTATTTCACAAAATGTTTCTGGAAAAAAAATCTAATGTTGCTTTTATTAAAAAATTGTTTTCTAAAACTTATTTTCTTACGCAGACTTTTCAATAAATGTTTTTACAATTATATATTGATACATTTTTATAAATCAAATGTTTTGGTTTTCAAATATTTTTCTGTTCGGAAAAAATGTGTTATTTATTTGGCGTGTTATTTGAACAAGAAGAAATTTGAGTTATCTTTCCCTAACAATGGCGTCGTCTGTGTAATGCAGAAGTCCCGAAAGTTAAATTCATCCTTTTCTAGAGTGGCCATCAGGGTAGAGAATCTCCTAGTGCCTTAGTAGGTCAACATTTTTGGACCATAACTATTAATTCAAACATAGTGTTTGTCCTTGACAAAATATAGTTCAATTAATCAGAGCTCCTCTATCTATCATTAAACTTTTTTTTACGTAGCATATCCACATCTGTCTTTAGACCAACCATTCTGTATCTTTCCGAACGTATGTGTTTGTTCTCTCTGTGTCTTCCTTCTAGTTCGGCTTTCTAAACGTTTAATCTATTAACTCAAATAAACCCGATTTTCACAGTTGTAATCATGGCTGCATGCAATTTGGCGCTAAATCAGACAAATTGCTTTAAGCATATTCACTTTTGAAAGTCGACCCCTTAAATAGTGTTTAATGTCAAGACGTATAAATCTTCTAAAAATCATTTAACCTTTGTATGCGAATGCAAAACAATAATGAGGAAAGCAAACATAGATATCGGAAAAATAAAGAGTTTTCCTTGACATTTATTCGTCTCTCTTGTATGTTAAATTTTCAGTCCGTTTTTCTATTCTCACCCTTTTTTATTTTTCTAATCATGTCTCTCTTTTCTGCCTTTTTTGTTTAATTATGTAAATAAATTTAGTCCTATTCTAATGGTGTCTCCTAATTATATTTTTCTTCTAATTGTGTCCTATTGTTATATCATCTAATCATGCCTTCCTTTTCTAATTATGTCTCCCTTTAAAAAAATCTCCGATTTATGTCTTTTTATTATGTATTTTTATCATGCCTTTGTTTTCTGATTATGTCGTCTTTTTTAATCATGTAATTAAGCTATGTCTCATAAGTACTAACTTATATTTGCCTTCTTTTATAATTCTGCATTCTTCTAATTTTATCTTCTGGTCACGTTCTTTTTTTCTCTTTTCTATTCCTCAGTCATCTCTTTCAGTCTTCTCTTTTTTTGCTATTAAACATTATTAGTTAAAGATTCTCTTATTTCTATTACTCATGATAAGAGGGGTTTGGAATATAAGATCATACTTTCATACGACTGGGTATTCATTTTAGTTAATAGCATACATAATTTCACTTGTTTTAAAAATCTACATTCACTTTTCGTAAATGAATAGTCTAATATATACAGGTAAGCCCGTCTAATTTCGGCTACTGACTAATATGGATCAAACAGATCGATATTTGTTCGAACTAGCCAATATTTGTTTTTGTTGTTGCATCATGTTCTTATATCTGAAATATATTATTCGTTTTGATTTCTTTCGAATTTTAATTATTCCGAATATATATTTTTTTAAATGGGGATATTATTCGTTAATAACCTAAATAACTAGAAAAGAGGCTTGCATTTTTTCTGTTGTTCTTGGCATTCGGGCCGGGATCAAAGTGTAGTATATATTCCGGCAGATACTGCAGGCAAAGACCATATGTGGGGGCAACCCTTCATACCAATTGTCACTATCCAGCTCCCATTTCCCATCCATCGGGAGCTGAGCCCCTTTTCCCTCCCCTCCCTCTCTCTCCACATACAAAACGGCCTTGTGCCTAATTTCCTCAGTGGGGAAGCAGATAATTACTTCTTGGCCTTTTGACCAAGATCAAAGTGCAGTATCTGTTCCGGCAGATACTGCAAGCAAAGATCATATGTGGGGGCAGCCCCACATATAAGACTTTGGTCAATGTAGGGGCAACCCTTCATACCAATTGTCACTATCCAGCTCCCCTACTCCCCGGGGAGTTGGTCCCCATTTCCCCTTCACTCCTCACATTAAAAATCGGCCTTGTGCCTAATTTGCTCGGTGGGGGAGCAAATAAATACCCTGTTGTTCTTGGCCTTCGGACCAAGATCAAAGTGTAGTATCTGTTCTGCAGATGCTGCATTTAAGATAATTTGTACCAGTCAATGGAGGGGAAACCCTCTATACTGGGATAATTATTATTTTTGGTAACCAGAGTGCCCACTTTTTGCCTACTTTTAGGGGAGCTAGTTTTTACCCCACATTTAAAACGGCCTTGTACCTAATTTGTTTTGGTGGGGAAGCAAATATATACAATAAAAAAAGTAAATTATTTAGAAATACATATATCATCATTTTCCAGTCTATTTTTCGCTAGCAAATATGCATTTATTATAATTTTATTCATATAAATATTAGGACATTCTTTTTTGAAAGTTATTTGATTATTTTACTGGTAGTTTAACATTTTTCATTTATAACCCCCCCCCTTCAAGACGTAGCATTCTGTGCCATAAAAAAAATACTCAAATGTATTCGTCAATATTTTTTTTATTTAGTTTGGTGGTCCAATTCTTTAAACGAGCTGAAAACAACGAAACTAAAATGTATAAAATCAACGTTTCTCCATATGTACGTGTCAGTGTGTGTGTGTGTATGTGTGTGTGTGTGTGTGTGTGTGAAGGAGAGAAGAGAGAGATAATCGAGTTGATAGAATGATTGTGTTCGGGCCTGCAAGTTTGCACATACGCCATTACGACCGCGTTAAACCACTTATCTCCAATAACCGCGTCATATTAATTTACTCGTAAATGTGCAAGCGAGACGCATGCGCGCTCCCTACCAACTCGGCATTTTCTTTCCCGCCGAGGCCCAATATAATAATATAAAAGAGTTTCTATCGATATCCTCTTTCCGTGGCGCTCATCTTAATCGGCGCACATATCAATTAAAACTGGACACAGCTGCGCAACTTAATTTATTGCGTGCCAAGCTGTTACTTAAATGAGTCATTATAAAGTTAGTTTATTTGTTTCTGAAAACCGTAGAGGTTTTTTTTATGTTTATTCTCTTAAACCGTGCATAATGAGATTGTTATTACACTAGGAAGGAACTGATTAGTCCTCATCTATGTAAACAGTCGCACTTGATAATAATATCAATAGTGTCAATTGTATTAGTAATGCATATATATATATATATATATATATATATATATATATATATATATATATATATATATATATATAATTATAAAACGCAAATGACTTTTGATTTTGACCTGCGCACTGAAATATTAACGTTATTATTTCGAAAATATTATTTAACATTGGAAGAGTAGGGGTGTTTTGCAACTATTCTTTATTACAACTATACTGTTGCTATTTTCTTACAACTAAACAACTTTAACCCGTTGACAAACATAAGAACAATTGTAGTAAATCCAAGACTACTACTACTACTACTACTACTACTACTACTACTACTACTACTACTACTACTACTACTACTACTCTCTATCCGTCCCTTTTCCTTCCCTCCTTCCTTATTTTTTATGCTTTGTTTACATTTGTAGATACAAAATAGTTGTGTGAGAACGGTGAATTTGTTGACACATTTACTAATCTGTTTCAATATTAGTTTTATTTTATTTTGTTTATTTAGGTTTTATTTTTTTGCTTCAGGTTTTATTAATTATTTTTTTTTTTTAGATTTTAAGTTTCTATAACTTGGTTAAAGGATTCCAATATGGGTTTTTCATTATTATATTTCTCATCGGTAGGTTCATGTTCGTTTTTGCTGCTAAATGACTTTCGTCGGCGTTCGATTCGTAGGAAAATCATGTTTAATTTTCGATTTTTCAGCGATTACTCGGAAAAATAGGACTTTACACGAATAGGGAGGATTTTTTTTTCATGTTTGAGTGATCCGTCTGTGATTTTTCATTTTAATATACTTTCATAGAAATGTTTTTGTTATGTCAAAAAAAACAACAACAACAACTATTTTCTTTACGTCATAAGTGTCACGCTCATACATGAATTCCATAGCTAATAAAACATTCTGACCCAACGGGTCATGAGTAGTCTATTATATATATATAAATGCAGAAAGGGAGAGAGAGAGAGAGAGAGAGGGAGAGAGAAAGAAAGAGTGAGATTGAGAGAGAGAGAAAGAGGGACACAAACAGAGATAGATAGATAGATAGATAGATATGAATGGCACCAGATAAAATGGCACTGTAAAAATGGCACATGTAAAATGGCAAAGTGAATAAATAGGTAAAAAAGCGCTTTGACAACGGAAAATTAGGACCGTTCGAGAAGTGCGAGCTAAGCTCCTATTTTCCCCATTTAAAGTAGGAAAAAGCCCCTTAGTTTTAGTTAAAAAAAAATGGGTCATTTCACCGGTTTCCATGACAATAAAAATATGGGAGGATGAAACATCTGATGGTCATTATTCAATCCGGGGCAACGTCGTGTCTCCCAGCTTGTTAAAATATTTACTTATTTTTAGTCGCGTGCAAGCGACTCTATAAGTCACTCCGTCTGTCCGTCGGTCGGTCGGTCTGTCCGTAACACTTTTGTGCTTGGCCTTTTTGGTTAAGATCAAAGGTATGTTGTCATTAGATGCTGTTCTTAGCTTTTTAAGCTTTTCTTGGCTCTTTGGCCAAGATCAAAGTATAGTATGTCCTGGCTTTGGAGCCCCTGCTCCGCAAGCTGAGACGTGGGGAGACAAATTTGGCCCTGCACGGAATTGCAATACCCGGTGGCTGAGCCGCCAAGGTATCCGCGTTCGCCGATGATGTCACGGTCTTTGTGTCGAGCTTCAGAGACATCGAGATCGTGTCAGAGGCACTCGCTCAGTATGAAAGAATTACAGGGACCCAGATAAATCACAGCAAGTCGGTAGGACTGCGGTTGGGCGCCTGTAGTGGCAACGCCAACCTCCCGGCGCCCTTCAGCTGGACAGATGGCCCGGTTCGGATCCTCGGCGTGTGGTTCGGACCAGGTCTCCAGCTTGACAAAAATTGGTTGGAGGTACGGTCAAAGGTGGAGGCTGCAGTCAATTCGTGGCTTCCTAGGAAACTTTCCTTAAAGGGTAGAGCTGAGGCGTGCGCCACTTACGTCTTTCCTCTCATCCTTTACCGACTGGCCGTACTTCCCCTGCCTGCACAACACCTAACAGCTATCGTCGAACTCTTGTCCTCACTTCTTTGGGACAGAGGAAGACACTGGGTGAGCAGACAGTCTGTATTCAACGTCCGTGTGAGGCAGTCTTGGGAATGCCGGACTTGAAGTGTCATCGAGACGCTGAGAGGCTGGCCTTCCTGAGCCACTATATGCAAGATGATCAACCGTGGCACCCCGTGGTTACTGCCACCTTCCCCGACCTCGTTCTTAACCCTTCTATCGAGAGCCGTCGCAGGTCACGGGGAGAATCTGCTACATGAAAAAGTGCCGAGCCGCGCTAAAACGACTACCAAGGTCCAGCGACCTTTTGACTGCTAGCCGTAGGGTACTCCACAGGGATCTAGTGAGGGGGGCTGCTGACGACCCGCTATGCGCGCGTTTGGGTTGCCAGCAGAGTGAGATCCACTCCGCGTGGAGCTGGGCACCAGGTTCGAGTCATCAAAACAATTCGGAGTTCTCTCTCACCTGGCGATTGGCCCGAAATGCACTTCCACTAAACAACGTACAATGCAGTTCTGGGTTTTTGGAGTCGCCTGATTGTCCCCGTTGTGGGACAACGGCCGTAGAAACGACTGATCATGCTTTCTTTGATTGTCGCGAACTCCGCCGGTTGGTGAGGTGACGGCTCGCATCGAGCCTGAGCATCCTCGCCCAATTACCGTATCCAATGTCGTGGACAATGTGAGGCCACCGTGGGACCGGGAAAGACAAATGGTCTACGTTACAATCCTGGCCGTGACGAGAATGGTGATTTGGACGTCGCGTCTGCAAGATTGCCGGGGGGTGTTGTCTTTTTCTGATCAGGATCTGATCGCTTTCTTTAAACACCAACTACGGGCGAAGATCAGATGTGATAGAAGAAGGCTGCATCGCGCGGCATTTGACAGAAAATGGATACATGTAGCAAGTCTGTGTGTACAAAGAGGAGCCAAATTTGAATACGTGTTCCCCGCCTAGGTGTGGAACGCGCAGTTCCGTAAAGTAAAATTTAACAAATAGCCTCTCAGCTAGCTGAGTGTGTGTTCCATCCCTCCCTGATTATGAAGCCTCCAAGATCCCCACCCCCTCTTTCTTGCAATTTTTGTTTTCACCCCCTCCTCTAAATTTCACTCATCTTGGAGAGAAAGAAATACAAACTAACCCCCATTCCTTACCCACAAAATGTTCTTTTCTTTTCTTTTTTCAATTCACCCCATCTAGAGGGTATCCCCACTTAGAGACTGACCCGCAGAAGCCAGGTTCCTTTTACAAACCCAGTGAAACGGGCAGTCTATCAACTAGACGGGGTTGGGGGGGTCCTACTACCCCCTTTTTTCCCCCCACCCTCGACACAAATGAATTATTGTACCATTTTTATTGTTATCTTGTTTTGTTTTTACACGTCTATAAAAAATGTTTTAAAAAAATTGAGAGTTAAGTAGGATGTCCCCCAGTATGAAAGGGTGAATGTGGTATTATGGTGAAAGATACTAGCTGGGAGAAACTTTTGATTTTGTTTAGTTCTGGAGTGACAAGGATGACCAACGACACCCACAATCCCCCCCTTTGAGTTGGCCATGTGCCTAAGTTTTTTGTTCATTTTCAATGTATTTTTAACATGAATAAAGGATTTAATATCTCAAAGTGTCGTATCTGTTCTTACTACATGCTGTACTTATTTTTGTAACTTTGTGATATAAAGTGGGGGATCACTTTTCTGTATTAATTTAATGTAAAATGATCACCCACTTTACAACCAGTCAGTCTCAAAGCCATTCAAGTCATTCTCCAGATCATTCAAGTTGTTTTTAAAGGATTCCAGTTATTTTTTAAGCATTCAAGTCATTCTTAAGGTCATTCAATTCATCCTTAAGTTCATTGAAGTCATTCTAAGTCATTTACTTTTTATTTATTTAAGTCATTTCAGCCCATTTTTCGGTCATTTTAGTTTATCTTTAAGAATTTCATGTCAATCCTACATTCACGCATTCATTCGTACACGAGAGCACGCGACTAATGGCTATCGGCCTTGTTTTTAACTAGAGATGTGAGTGCTTAACCTACACTTCTGGAACGGCCTTAATATTCCGTTATCAAAGTACCATTTTTCCTATTTATTCACTTTTTGCCATTTTTACTTTAATTCAGATATGAATATTAGAAGAATACACTTTCCAGGACGGGTAAAATAAATTTTCTGACAAAACAAACAAACAACATTTTTGCGCCACTTTTATTTTCCTGTACGAAGATTAAAACAGATATATTATAGTACTAAACTTGTTGCGTATAATTCTGACACACTTTTGAGTCAAAAACTATTACGATTGTAATTTCAGAACATTTCTAAAATAGAAGGCTTAAGTTTAAGTGGTGTTAAAAAGATATTGAATGCCCACGAATCTTGTTTAACAAGCAGTTTAACTTGCAGACATTAGTCTACTGACTACGGATCAAATTTAATGCAAAGCTGATTCGTTTGTATTTTTAAGAGCTATATTTTGACCATGATATCTACGAACCCTTTTAACTAGCTCAAAGCATCTAGGATTGAGGAAAGATTTATAAATTGATGTGTCATGCCTATTTTAAAATATCCCCCCCCCCCGAGATATCTAACTTTTCACGCGGAGATTTAACCCCTTTTTTAAAACCGTTCGTGTTATGCAAAATTAAATAAAATACAGACAAACTTAGAACATCTTAGACCTATCAGCTGTATTATAAAAGTAATTATGATATGAGTATAGGAATAAAGATTGTACACATAATACAGGGTGGAAGGATAAAATTGTCGCCTCAACGAAATCAACACTACAGATGTATTGTAAAACTTTCATTAAAAAATCAATTCATGTAATCTGATTACGTAGTAGAGCTGACAGCTATTCAATGTAGCCGCCTTCAGTCTCAATCACCGCCTCAATACGGGTCCGAAACTGAAAGCATGCCTTTTCCACAAGTACCGGCGGAAGCTCGGCGAATACTCAGCGGATATCGGCGATCAGACTGGCTTTGGTACTGTAAGAGGTCATGTTGGTGATGTGCTCAACGTATGACCAAACGAAAAAGTCTAGCAGGTTGAGGTCGGGGAAGGAGGGAGGCAGTGAGAGATGGGTGCAAAATCGTAGCACGCATTCTGAAGCCACGCCTGGCTCTCTTTGGACTTGTGGGCTGGCGCGGAGTTTTGCTGTCACACCCAGGGTCTACCAGCGGCCATCAGACTGCACCAGGGGATCACCACAATTTTCAGCATATCCAGAACATTGTGTCACTTTCAGACATGAGCGAAAGCTCTTATCGCTCTTGGGATTTGTACACAACTGGCCAACTAGTAGATGGTTTGCAACAAAAGAAAAAAGAGTTTCATCAAACGGATATGGAATCATGTGGTATTTTTTAGAGCGATACTTTGTTTGCAATCAAAAGATGTAGGAATACAAAAAATGAATTTATTGAATTGAAATAAAATCAATTTTCTTAAGAACTAAATACGAACAAGAACCCACATCTTCAGAAATATTTAAATCAATAGTAAATGTCCATTGTATTGTTATATATTTTATTCTGAATATTGCTAAAGAAATATCTATGGAGATTCACACACGTTTTTTGTGATGTTGAAAAATTGCACTGTAATCTACATTATAAAACCACTACATTATCCTGCTGCCTTACCACGCATAATACAAATTCCATTGCAATTTTTAAACATTAACAAAAAACATAATGTTCTCCCTTCCAACGTAAGACAAGTGACACAAATTAAAAATAGCTAAAAATATTTGAATCCATTGACATAAAAACACAAAACCTGGAATAAACTAACTTGCATTTCAAATAAACACCAACATTGTAAAGTGCTTGACATTCACCTTAAGATACCCTCGCAATGAGGCGAAAACGTTTATAATATATATGGGACATATATTAACATTATTTATACTCACACAAAATAGATAAGAAAATTCGAAAAAAGTATAATTAGATAGAAGCTCTCTATTGTCTTTCCTAATGTTTGTTTAAATATCGAACGCCATAATTTAATCGTCATCGTTTTTTTTTTTACACAGTGGTCACAACTTATCAAGGCCCGGAAGCCATTCAGGGATAAGGGTTATTGCAAGTACATTACGTTAGTGTGGAGATTTGATGAAGTGTTTACTTAAGGGGCGATTCATTAGGAATTTGTTAACATTGGACTTGAAGACATCCAAGTTGTAGTCCGGTGGGAAGCAGGCAGACGGAACAGAGTTCCACAGGCGTGCAATTCTAAGGAAGAAGCTTTGTTCATGGAATCCGCGTTTTGATTTAGGCACAGATATAGAGTGGGGGCAATTTTTCACTGTGGATTCAGCTAGACGGGTGTTTTTCGTGAAAGATTAGCGAGGGGGGGGGACAGAGATTGGAGTTCAGACGAGCACCTGCCATGGAAATAACGATAGAACAACGACAGGCTCGCTACGTCTCTTCTGTGGGAGAGAGGTTGCAGTTTAGAGAAAAGGGCATCCCCCACTAAGCCACGAAGTCGATTTTGTACTCTGTCAAGGCAGGATAGGCTGTTTTTAGCAGCTCCTGCCCAGATATGGCAACAGTATTCCATCCTTGGACGTACTTGGCTTTTATATAGATAGAGAATTGCATCAGTAGTGAGATATCTTCTGGAGCGGTAGAAGGATCCCATCATCTTTCCAGCGACCATGGCAACAGACTTGATGTACGTGTTCCATTTCAGATCAGGAGTAAAGGTCAAACCCAGAAGCTTGTCAAAACACGGGCCCCACCCAGACGAGAGCCATCCATCCCAATTGATGCTAGATGGGGATCAGAACGTTTATTGTTATGTGGATTTAACCATTCATTCACAATGAACTCTTCTAACCATTATAAAAATTCTGAGAGTAAATACTCTCGCATGGACACATTGTGACCTTATGCGAGACTATAGAATATCTAACTCAAAACCGTTTGCCTCATTAGCGATAATTAATAAGACGTTTGATAAACTTGTAAAAACTGTCATCATACTGAAAGTCGAATTCAGTCAATGGGCAGCCCCTACCAACTATGACAAAAAGAAATCAGAAGAAATTTGCGTTTGCGTCAACTTGTTTGAACTCAGTACTAAAAGTCTACGATTAACCACTGTCTAGGCCTGAAGAAGATTTCACTAAAAATGGGAAAGATCTTCTCTAAATCTGAAATTCCAGTCGAAAGATGTAGCTTGAATTTGCTTTGTATTAACACTCGTAAGGCGTTATTCAAATTCGAAATGTTTTGCAGGAAAATATGAATACTTGATTGAGCAACGTTTTGTCAATTGTCAATTAAACGATTCACGCATGTGCATTCGTGAAACAGTTTACAAACATAAAAATCCGATGACCCTCAAGTACCAGTTGTTCAATTTCGACCACTTAACAGCCTTTTCCTCTAGATAATAACCGATTAAAAACTTTTCCACGTCTGAATACCGTACATACCAAATTTCAAATCTGTAGAT
Organism: Euprymna scolopes; assembly: GCF_053919585.1. NCBI lineage: Eukaryota > Metazoa > Mollusca > Cephalopoda > Sepiida > Sepiolidae > Euprymna > Euprymna scolopes. The sequence goes on along the minus strand of NC_136484.1, from coordinate 158,395,260 downwards.
AAAAATTCGTTGAATATATAGATTAGTAGTGTCAACACACAAACATTCTAACTTTATATATATATATATATATATATATATATATATATATATATATATATATTTGAATCATTTTGGAAAATTTAATTGTAATTTTTATTTTATATATATATATATATATATATATATATATATATATATATATATATATATATAGACTAACAATAATTTTGAAATACTTTCAGATTACAGCTTGTATAATACTGTAAAATTAAAGTCTGCAAAATAAAAGTCATTGAACTTAAAGTCAGTTAAAGTTTTCTTTATATATATATATATATATATATATATATATATATATATATATATATATATATATATATATATATATCCCTCAAAGACCATAAACCTAATTTTTATGATAACCAGAGCAAAATTGGCTGAGTAATTTTGTAGAGACCTCAGAGGTTAAATTTGTAAACTTTGACCCTAATTTTGATCCCTTAAAATTAATTGTTTTAGACTCATATCGAATTAAAAAGTTTTATCCATGTCCAAGTAATCTACATCAAAATTTTCAATGTTTATTTTAAAAAATTGGCGGTGGAATTTGGAAGAGTTTTCAAAGGTCAACTTTGACCCCTAAACAGGCAAATTTCTGGCCGAAAATTGATTAAAAAGATTTTTTCAAATCTCAATACCTCTTATGTAAAATCTCAGGTTTGTAGACTAATAATTGACAGCAGTTAGGTAGGGAAATATACACACACAGACAATTTCACTTATCAGAGAGGCGGTAGCACTCTCTATATAGGGATGGCCCGTACACGCCTATATACGCCTACAAAACAAAACTATCCAAATCTCAACTAAAATCAAATTATAAGTTTCAAAAAGCACATATTCTTACAGAGAAGTGTCTTACGAATCCAGCGAGTGTCAGAACGTCGGTTAAAATGTCAAAAGAGAGCAAAAAAAAAAAGGGTACAAAAATGGCCAATTGTTCTTCTTTCTTCTTTCTTCTTCTTTCTTCTTTCTTTTGAGACGATGTATCTCGGTGTACGAACGGTCTCTGACAACAGTTCAAGCATCAATCGACTGCTCTTTACACGGGGAAGTGCAGTGACCCATCGCTTTTTAGCTAACTCCATAATTAAATAAGATTACGTGTAATAACAAGTTTTAAACACTATATACCCAATGTAGACAGACCACTTCGAACACGGTACTTCTCTCAAAAGGGACAGCTCCAAATAATACACCGGATGATCACAGACGTTCCAGTTTGCCAGTGGCCTATATTTCTTGGACGCTGAATATTTGAGGTGAACGTTAAGGTTTTTTCTTTAAACAGTAACCCACCAACCTTAATGAAACCACGAAATCTTTATCTCAGTTGATCAAAATTCTTATAAGAGTAACCTATCAGCAATTACGAGGTCAAAAAACAATGTTATAAAAACAAATAATTCTTCAGATTTTGGACTGTAAAATATGTACAAAATGTCAATGCTGTGACCAGGATTCGAACCTAAGTTAGCACGGCCACAACGTGGGGTTCTAACCTCTAGACGATCACGGCTAACACTGACGTCTGTTGCTCTTGGCAGAAAGACACATGACTACTGTCAAACTATTGAAAAATAAGGAGGAAACTTGAAATTCTCACGCATGCGCAAAAATACACTATAGCAACCATTGTTAAATGCAGCTGAATCTCTTTGCTCGCTAAGAAAAGTAGATCAGACCAGTTCTTCTCAGAACTCACCAAACGCCAAAGGAAATAAGTTAAATTAACCGCAAAAGAAACTGCAAGAAAGTCAAGAAAAATTTAATAGTGAAGGTATGAACATTTTAGAACTTTATAATACTCTAACTGTTTTATCAGAGAGGCGGTACCACTCTCTATGTAATATAGAACCGATGGAGGACCAAGAGAAAACTCCTAAGGCCCAAAACCCAAAGACCTAAAACCCAGCAGGAAGCGACCTGCTACTAATGAGCAATGAGCCGCCTCCTAAAAAAGACAATACTATCATGAATGTAAGTTTAAAAATAAGACTGTAAGTAAAAATACTAATTAACAAGAATAAAAAAGCATTGGAAATGCAAAAGGATATAGGGATGGTATGCCAAAAAGTATACAAACAAGATAGCTATGAATGGCTAGGCACATGGAAATAGAATTGCATCCAAAGTATAGCGCTATAGCTTTTTACAACTGTAATGATGGCACGGAATGAAGATTGGAGAAAAGCTATAGGGCTATACTTTGGATGCAATTCTATTTCCATGTGCCTAGCCATTCATAGCTATCTTGTTTGTATACTTTTTGGCATACCATCCCTATATCCTTTTGCATTTCCAATGCTTTTATATTCTTGTATATATATATATATATATATATATATATATATATATATATATATATATATGTATATAACTACTTCATTTACTCACATAAAGTACGAAAGTATAAATTTATGCGTAAACTTTAAGCATTTACTTAAAAAGTGCTCAATACGTAGGTAGAGCTAGTTAGTAAGTTATAAAAAATATATGGCGATTAAGCTACACTGAATATTCCGCGTTTCATCCACTCTAGGACTCTTAAGGCTATATATATATATATATATATATATATATATATATATTCATATATATATATATATATATATATATATATATATATATATATGTACTAGCAGTTCCGACCGTCTTTGCCCAGGCCCTATGTAATGTTCATAACTTTATGTGGATATGTATACATTAAAAAGTGTGAATATGTGCGGTAATGCCTTTCTATATAATAGTCTTCCTTAACTACCATAGAGGAAAGTTGGTAGAGACCGCAGACGTCTTTTTTTTTACTTTGACCTCAATTTTGACCCCTTAGCATTTATTGTTTTAAGTTAAAATGTTTGATCCATGTCCAAGTAACCGACATCTAAAATTTTAAGTGTTTGGATCCAAAATTGGCGGAGGAGTTTGATAGAGTCTGCAAAGGTCAACTCTGTAAACTATGTCCTCATGGCAGGCAAAATTTCGCCCCAAAACTGATTAAAAAGCTTGCTGCATGTCTAAATACCTTTATATAAAATTTCAAATATTTACACCAAAAATTGGCTGAGTAATTTGGTAGAGACTGCAAAGATAAATTAAAAAAAAGCACAATTATGACACCTTAACATTTATTGTTTTGGGCTCAAATCAAATGATTAAGTTAGATCTATGTCCAAGTAACCTACATCTAAAATTTCAAGTGTTTTGACCCAAAATTGTCGGAGGAGTTTGGTAGAGTTCTCAAAGGTCAAATCGTTGAACTTTAACCTCTTGACAACCAAATTTCTGGGCGAAACCGATTAAAAAAGTTTTCCCAAATCTCAATACCCCTTTTGTTAAATCTCAAGTCTGTAGACCGAAAACTGACGGAGTTGTTTGGTAGGGAAGTTTATACACACATATACATTTTCACTTTATACTAGCATTTCAGCCCGGCGTTGCCCGGGTGTTTGGAGGTGTATGTTGAGGAAAAAAAACGGTCAATTTTTTTAAATTTGACCCCTGTTATAACCCCTTAATATTTATTGTTTTAGGCTCAAATCAAGTTATTAAGTTCGATCCATATCTAAAGAACCTCTATCTAAAATTACAAGTATTTAGACCCAAAATTGGCGGATGGAGTATCGTAGAGTTCTCAAAAGTCAAATAATTGAACTTTGACCCGTTAACAGCCAAATTTCTGGCCGAACACCGATCACAAAGATTTTCCCAAATCTCAGTACTCTGTATATGAAATTTCGTGTCTGTAGACTGAAAATTAACAGAGTTATTGCGTAGGGAAATGTACACACACAAACACGTTCACTTTTATATATAAATATATATATATATGTATATCTGAGAGAGGATGATAAATACACATTTCATTTTACCATAGAGTGAAAGATGTGTTTGCACATCTATTATAAAGTGAAATGCGTTAGTACATCTATATGATAGGGTGTTGCGTTACACACACACGCACACACACACACACACACACACACACACACACATATATATATACTATACTATACTATACTTTCTCTGACAGTATAGCTGCAGCACTCTCTTTGGCTACTAACACTCAAGTACATGAGATCGGTGACTTTAATGTTCACCACGTAATTGTCTTGGTTTTAGAGTTACATAGATGCAGCTGAATATTGTACTTATAGTTTCTCTAAAGCTTTATACCATAGACATAAGTCTTGTTACTGAGTCTACACTCAGATGGTGAAGATCACTAAGTTTCAATTCTAGACTTTTTCCTAACCAGAGGTCTGTGTGACAAAAGTTCATAGTTCACTCGGAAAATCCGACTATTTTGTGATATCAGTATAAACCATCCTTTAATTCTAACTCAAAGTTGAGGAGCTGTTGCTGAAAACGACGAGGTACTACAAAAATGTGTATTGGGATGTCATTAGAGAACATATCAGAGATGTCTCAGAAGCCAATATTTTTTATCTTCCTGCTTAACGGTGTGCTAATAAGACAACCGAATGATCCAACGCACACAATAAAACCCATTTCTTACACGGAAATATTATAGAAATCCCAACTGTTCTTCATGGTTCATTTCAAAGTGTTCATCTGCCATTGGACAAAAGCAGCATGCATTCCACCAATTCGGTCGCCAATAGTCAACTACAAATAGACAAATATATATAAATGCTAGAAATAATCTTAAGGGTGAAATAGCTACAACTAAAATAAGGCATGCCGTAATAACAAGAAAACGCATAGAGTCGCAGAAGATAGAATCTCGTAATTTTGAAAAAATTATAATAGTGCAGTAAATAAAGAACAATTAATAATTCTTCCACTACCCAGCAACGAGGACGTCGCAATTTAAAGGGAATGCTCTCTGATGAACTCATCGCATTTGTGCCGATTTGACGTGCATACAACAAATTCCAACACGTTCATTGTAGAAATCTCTAGATGCTAGACAGCCGACTACAATAATACATACTTTCTTTGGACTGATAGACTTTGGAACTCTCTGTTACCCGCTTCACTGACTGTACTAATATGCAGATTTTTAAATGTAATGTAAATCGATATCTCGGTCATCCCTTTGAAACATGGCTCCAAATAGTAGATTTTTACATCCAAATAGCATACCTTGATTAGAGAGAACATGCCCACCATAAGAGATAACTACACATTGCTCTTTTTATCGATAAAGGCATCTGGTCTTGGCATGTCCATACTTCGATTAAATTAGCTATCTTGCAGTTAATTGACATGAAAGGAAACACATGTTAACTTCACGTTTTAAAGTTTTCATCGAGAAATTGTTTGCAAAACAGAAATCTAATATTTTCTTATTTAATACCGCAATCAATTATAAAGAAGTCTTGATAAATATGAGACGGCGTTTTTGTTTGTTAAAAAATAAATATGTCATGGCTGTAAAATTTCAATGTGTCAACTGCGTAACATCCGATACAAAATATAATTCATCTAAATTTATCAGTTAAGAAATTCAGTGTAACGCAGATTAAAAAAAACAAAACATTTATTTGTTTAAAAACAAAATTCTAGTTATATGACGTCTTTATTAAGAAAATAATCATTTTTTTTACATTTGATATTCTACAACGGTGTTATTTTAAAATGTTCTTAATAGCATTTTAAACTCTCCATAACGATATTTTCAAATATTCACAATGAAATTTTCAAATATTCATAATGATATTTTCAAATATTCATAATGATATTTTCCAATGTTCATAATGATATTTTCCAATGTTTATAATGATATTTTCAAATGTGTATAATGATATTTTTAAATATTGATAATGATATTTTCAAATATTGATAATGATATTTTCAAATATTGATAATGATATTTTCAAATGGTCATAATATTTTCAAATATTCATAATGATATTTTTAAATTTTCGTAATGATATTTTTAAATTTTCGTAATGATATTTTCAAATGTTCATAATGATATTTTCAAATGTTCATAATGATATTTTCAAATGTTCATAATGATATTTTTAAATATTCATAATGATATTTTTACATTTTCGTGATGATATTTTCAAATATTCATAATGATATTTTCAAATATTAATAATGATATTTTAAAATTTTCATAATGATATTTTCAAATATTGATAATGATATTTTCAAATATTCATAATGATATTTTTACATTTTCGTAATGATATTTTCAAATGTTCATAATGATATGTTTAAATATTCATAATGATATTTTTTAATTTTCATAATGATATTTTAAAATATTCATAATAATATTTTCAAATATTCATAATGATATTTTCAAATATTCATAATGATATTTTAAAATATTCATAATAATATTTTCAAATATTCATAATGATATTTTTAAATTTTCGTAATGATATTTTAAAATATTTTTAAATTTTCGTAATGATATTTTAAAATATTTTTAAATTTTCGTAATGATATTTTCAAATGTTCATAATGAGTTAGTAAAGTATTGTTTTCTCTTCGATGCAAACGCTTTTTAAATTTCAATTGAAATTCGTCAGTATAATACAGATTTATGTTTTTAAATAAGCAATTCATTCGTTTAAAATAAAAATTTTCGGCGATATAACGCCGTAATCAGAATAGAATCAGTTCGTATTTTTGTTTCTGTCCTCACGACATGGTGTCAAAGTAGAAAAAGCACCATCCTTATGATGCCCACTAAATTTGTTGCATATGTAATCGTTAATAATACTAGCAATTTATTCCGCAAAATAACTAGAGTTGGTACAAATAAATTCCGATCCTTACCGGACTTGTCCACCGAGTTACAGTTTTGAATGTTCAACAGTCTTTCTTTAATCAAATTAATGAAATTCGGGAATACTTTGATAAATAAGTGTGATTTCATATAAGATTCACACTCATCAGTCTTAAACCGATTCACCAGATTTTTATCTGTTAGTTTATCTCAAAGATAACAACTATCAAAAGAATCCTCATAATTATTCAAGAACTGAAGTGTCACAAATTAAGATAGTATCCCCCACCTGAAAAGATCATCGCTTATCAAGGCCCAAATCCATTCAAGAATAAGGATTAATAAGTATCAGGTGGCTAGTGAGACAACCCCGTGATGATCGGTAATGTGTGATGTAAGACTGGATAAAATTGGTTATTTAAGAGAACGGCTCAATATAAAGGTGTTTACATGTAACTTGAAGACGTCCAAGTTATAGTCAGTTAGGAGGTAATCTGGCGATATTGCGTTTCATAGACAGGTAGGTCTGCGAAATGAATTTTTCTAATGTACTCTTTCGTTTAGTTTGATGCACCAATTGAGAGTAAGGACAATTGTTTACAGTGGTGGTAGGTAGACGAGGTTTGCTACGGATGTTTTACAGAATGGGCGACTGTAGATTGAAGTTCAGTCGAGCACCCACAATCTAAATAAGGATAGAGAAGAAATTTGCAATGTAGATTTTGTAAGAAAGAGGTAGTAGGGTAGTTTTCCATCCTGACAATGCGCGTTGGATTACAGAAAGGCTTATGGATCTTTGTAAAATTCCATATATATATATATATATATATATATATATATATATATATATATATATATATATATATATATAGAGAGAGAGAGAGAGAGAGAGAGTAAAATGATTCATAATTTTGAATTAAAAATCAGTTTCAAAAGGCAAACAAACAAAATCCAGTAGATTGTACTCAAATCGAAACAGATTATATAATGTCGATAAAAGGTATATATATTTTTATAAAAAATTTTCTTTTTCTTTTAACCTTATTCATAATTTTCTATTTCATTCTATTCATTTATCAACATAAAATTAATGACTTAGGTTTCATTTTATTTTATTTTAACTTAATTGTATTTTTGTTTTTAAATATTTCCAAGAATATCTGCCTTACACACTAAAATGCTAGTTTTATTTTGGTGCCTTTAATTGTTCCCCCTCCCTATTTTTGCTGATGAAGAGATTTTGTTATTAAAGGACAAAAATTTTTGTCAAACGATTGTTAATATTCATTTCAATTTAAATATAATGAACATCGTTTCTGAAACGATCGTACAATCTATTGAATTTTGTTTGTTTTTCTATCGAAACTGATTTTTAATTCAAAATTATGAATCGTTTTACTCAATATTAAAATAGCTCTAGAATATCTATACCTATCGAGCTTATTATATATCTACAGTACAAGGAGCACTGTTTTCTTTTAATAGTACTAATAAATTTACTAATGCATTAAGATAAACTCTGCTCTTTATACTCCAGATCTAATTTCCTCAATATATATATATATATATATATATATATATATATATATATATATATATATATATATATATTTGAGAATGTATTAAAATGTATTTTTATATTTCTCCGTATATATACCAAACTCATCTATTTAAACGTGGATAACATGTTATTTGATATTAATATGAATAACATGTGAATCTTATATTTTACTTGAAGACTCCTGATCTCATTACAGCGTATACAATTAACACCGCTAAATGATAATGGTAGGTACATAAATAATGGTTAATTTTAACATATAGAATTCCTCGATTACCAAAGACGAAATGTAAAAAAAAAAAAAAAAAAAAAAAAAAAAAATGAATTAAAGTAAAAAGATGATCTTGCTTTGGGATTGTACGTGAAACCAAGATATACCTAGTTGATATTCTTGTTAGGATCCAAAGGTAGTATCTGTTATGTCTAAACATGGTATAATGATATCGTGGGGTTTCCGGTTGCGCCGACCGTCCATACAATGGAAATATATCACAGACTCCTGTAAGAATATCGGAGATAAACCGTAATAACCAAATATATTCTGACACTACATTAACCAGATTACTTCGATAAATACTTTTACAATTTTAGCAAAAGAGTTACAAAATATCGAGGGCTATCCATAAAATGCCCAGCAGCAATATTTCCACAGGTCAAATTAATTATTATTATTGCTTTATTATTTTCTTTTTCTCTGTATCTATTATTTTTTAAATTTAATTTGATTTTAACGAATGAGAAATTAATTAGTGTTTAATACCGTACGAAAGTTTGACGATGCTAGCAAGGATCGTTAAACTCATCATGCGTTTGAATAATAAAAAAAAGAGCAAATCAGGAAATATAGTTTTGTTTAAATTTAACATTAAATTTATTTCGTTCTTCCTATTAAGATTATGTCTCTGTGATACTATTAATTCTGATGTTCTAGTTATTGTATTATTTGTATGGATTAATACTTAATGATAGTTATTTAATTATAATCTTTTTTTATAGGTTTTATTATAGGAATTTTACCGGTACATATTCAAAGAACGCTCTAGAATAATTCGATTATATAAATTATACATTATCTTATTATAAGGGTTTTATTTCATATATTATTATTTATTTTTATTTTATTTTATTTCCTTTTTTTAAATTTTATGCCCATTTAGTTAGATTTTATGTTTTTTTAAAAAAATATTATCAGCTTTTTTACTATATTTAGTGTTAAATATATTTTACACTTCCGTATATTATTATTGGTTTTTGTCCATATAATTATTTTGTTTATTATTCTATTTTAATTGTATTTTATTTATTTATTTTTTATAATTTACTCATAGAGTTTTTAATTCTCATTTTATTATTAATTTTATATTTTTAATATTACATATCCTAATATATCTAGTTATGGAATTATTGGTGTTAGTTTATTTAAATATTTTGTGATGATATTTTTATTATTTTAATAAAAATTTTTTTATTTGAATTTTTATTTTATTAGTAATTATGATGATGCCAACCTTCTGTCTCTAGAGAAAATGGCAGCAATTGCAGTCGAAGTTAGAATTACCTCCCCTAAACGCAGGCTAGGGCGAGTGATAGGAGACCTAGGGTTGTTCAGTTACCAGAGTCCCCCTTTCGGCGTCGCAGACAAATTCCGTTAGAACGGCAAGCTAATACGGGCACATCTGCCAGAGTTGCCGAAAAGATGTTAAAGAGCTCCACCTATCGGGATTCCAAACCGGACTTTTGCCTGGGTTCACTCCCTTAGCATTTGCCTCTCCCAAGGTATCCACATGGCAGTGAAGCCTTTTGTCAATAAACAATCAAAACGCGTATAAATAAAATTAAAAGTCCTCCGTATAGCAGTACGAATCGAAATATAAAAATAGATATTAGATACAAATATATAGATTCACTTTTTGTTTTTTATTATTGTCGTTAGTTTTTCGAAAGCCAAAACGCGTATCAATAAGAATAAAAACAAATGCTCATTTGAAAGTCCGCAGGAGAGTACGAATCGAAATTTAACAGTCGATATTAAATACAATCATATACATTCGCTTCTCTTCTTCTAGTAATTATATGCATATACATGTACGTACATGTACACATCTATATATACATGTATATATGTATGTATATATACACGCGCGTACACACACATACACATATATATATACATATATGTGTATGCAGTAATGGAATACAAACACGTATCTAAATACATATGAGAGGGCATACAGATGTAAGGTTAGCGAGGGCATAGAAGAACCTCTTGTATTGAACCTGATATAATCTAAAAATGATTATAGTGATATGGTAATCATATATAAATTACTACAAATGCATTTATATTAAATAAATACGCATCAAGTGCGATTGAAAGTCGAATACAACATAATATTTGGAAAATAAACAAATATTTTACTTGTTTGAAATTTATCACAAATATATTTCAGAGGTATACTCCATCTTCAGTGTGTTGTTTTGTTTCCTATTTTTCTTTTTTCCTTTTCTTCTTCCTTGCCATGTTGTAAATTTGGAGAAAGAAGTCTGTTTGTAAAGAGCCGTGTAAATATATATATATATATCGCACGAAATAGGGACGAAACGTTGATTAATACTTTATTAATTCTCGGTTTTCCTTCTCAAATAACATAACGTTAACCATCGTTTGTATTTCTATTTTACTTTTACTCATATATATATATATATATATATATATATATATATATATATATATATATATATATAACATGTAATTCTTTTTTATTCATATATATATATATATATATATTGGTATAAAGAGTCCCCTTTATCCCCCAACTAAATGTATGTATACCCTTATTTAATAAATGATTCATTCTATATTTACCAATATATAGTCATTGTGAATTCATTTTCCACTTATAAGTTCCACTGAAATGTGTTTAGCTTCATATAATCCCGATAAGTCTCCTCTTATAGAACTGAATTTACTCTCTTTTTCTAACACACACACACACACACACACACACACACACACACACACACACACACATATATATATATATACATATATATATATATCGAGTTAAGTTCCGCTCTTGTTAATCGAAGGTTTTTGTTTAGAGAGGAGAAGTGTTCCGAAATTCCCAGGTTACCAAAGTTCCTAACTGAGGCAAGGATGTTGATATGAATGTATCGTTAGGTGTTGTTGCGTGACGTGATGTGTTTCTAGAAGGGCAAAATACTGGTGTTGACGTGTTTCATGCTGCATAGATGTAAAGGTCTGGTTGTGCAACCAATGTAAGATTAATTACACTTAGAACTTTGCAGGTTATAGACAACGTTTGTGCGTAGGCAGAACCTCTTTCTTAGAAATTGGATATTTGATCATAGATCAGGTTTCAGGTGTGTTAGTTGTGTGTTTTTGGAAAAAGGTTGTTGTAAGGAGGTACCAGTGCGGATTAGTTGGATATATGGATATGTATATGCAGGCAGCATTATTTCATTTAAACAACCGTCAAACGTTTTAAAGACAGCAGAGAGTTTCCGTTTGATTAGACCTTTTTATTTTTTGAATTTTTCTGATGACTTTTTTTCGTATGTACATCTGAAGTTCCATGTGTAGTTCGAAAGTGACCGCGGTGTTGCTTTTCATCTTTGAAAGAAGACATTGTAATGAGGGCTATGTGGACATTATATACGGCATAATCACGTTGACACACCGGTTCCCGTCAGATCACCGAAGTTAAGCAACGTGTAGCCTGGTCATTACTAAAATGGGTGACCAATTTGGGAAGTCCAGGTGCTGTATGTAGGAGGACGTCGACACCTCCCTGCAAAAAGTTGCAAAAACCTAACGTCATCATCTCCCCTAACGGGAATATACATGCGACCGGGAACCGCTTGTGAATTTCATACTCCCATGAAACTTCTTCCTTCGGAGGAAACCGGTTAAACCCTGAATAGGGTTGGTGCTGACTGCACACACACACGCACACACACAGCACTATATGGATATTATTGCGAAAAGAACTGGAAGTTAAGACCGCAACCTAATCCCTAACCAAAGTACTTAATGACCTCATAAGCCCATATTTACCCAGTAAACACAGTGTCAAATCTACACTAGAACTAATACAAATAGCTATAATATGGCCGTCATCGAAAGACTTCTTAACCGCGGCAACCTTATCTCATCTGATAAAAAACACTTCCTCAAATTAAAAAAATACCAAGCAAATAGGTATTTATAACTAAATAAAATAAAATCAATGCTACAGAACTTAAAAATACCACTACTAAAAATAGTACACACAAGAGAAAAAAACTATCATTAACCTAACCAAATGCCACTGGGCTTTACATTAGTAGAAAAGGCCATAAAAATATTATCCGTAAATATATTTCCCCACCGACAAAAATAAGATTAGACTTATCATATATTAGAAACAATTTAAAACTAAAAATCTAGTAGTAAAAAACAATGCCTCCCCTACCCTCCCACTACTAAAATCAACCATCGTCATCTATAGGTTCAAATATACCATGGAGAGTGCAACTCTTATAACAATGAAACTAATAGTTTACGTTGATTACGTCAGTTATACAACGACTACTTTATCACGTTGCCTTACTATGCACAATGCAGAATCTAGTGCAATATTTCATCATTTACAAAATACATAACTGCACCTGTGAGAGAAATTATTCTCAACAACACACAAATAATACACCACGAAACCAACGTCAAGAAGTTAAAAAATACTTGAATCTATATATATCAAAACGCAAAAACCTTAATAAAATCACATTCCAATCCAGTGGAAAGACACTCAAATGCTTTTCGTAACTCCCGCTCATTACCTGACCCAGTCCTTCTACAGAACTGAGCACCCTTCTCACACTGGCCACTCACAGCTCGCACGCATGCACTACTATATATAAAAACCTTCCAGCCCTCTTCGTAATAATATTCACATAGCCCACCTGACCATGTCTCCTTTGAAAGACGAAAGGCAATATTACGGCCAACTTCGAACTACACAGGGAACTTATACTAATCCTTTCGATATACACACTAAAAAGATTATCATAAAAATTGAAAAAAATATGAAAAGGTCTAATCAAATGGAAGCTCTATGTTGTCCTTTACAACGTTTGTTTGAATAGAAATAGAAAGATAGATATCACAGTTGCCATATATTTAAAGAAAACATATAACAAAGAGAGTTTTGTTTAAACAGATTGTTATGCGGATTTGATGGAAAAATGTAATATTAACTTGAATATATTTCAGTTTCACTAACATGTTTATGAAAATGTTACAATTCAGAAAAACGCGAGATATACGTAAGTTTTATTTTGTCTATAAAAACCTAGCATAATATTGAGAGATACAAAAATATATATTGAGTTGATAACGACTTCTAGGTAAGACATAGGAGATACAACCAGCTTAAAATAAAATCAATCATGTTTTTTACAAAATTAGAGAAAAATAATCGAAAATGCGTGTTGTAATGATTATGATATTTGTATCATTTTCGTATACGAAAACATTATGTTGACACACAGGTTCTCGTTAGATAATCGAAGTTAAGCAACGTTGAGTCTGTACCAAATAGATGACCATTTATGAATACTAGGCGCTACATGTATTTAGTTAAGCGGATACGTAAATTATCTCAGGAAGATAAACGCCCCTTTTTCTGGGAAATATATAGCACTTGTTAGCCACTCTCCAAGAAGTGCCATAATATATACAAGGTTCTTCAGCTATTATGGCAGTAATACATCCAGCAAAAGGTTGGTTGTTTTTGTTTTACGGTATATCAGCCCTTTTCAGGTTATTTAATGCCGAATACAGTTATTTTGAAGAAAAAACATTTTTTGATAGAATATCTTTTTTTCAAGTCGGTTTCTATTTAATCCATAGTTGGGACCCTAACAGGTACTTCCACTCCGGACCTGGGTGAACCTAGGAGAAATGCCAATTAAAGGGTGGCTGCACGCTCCCCAAAACCTGCAAGCTGGGGCCTCACCATCGGGTATAGTTTAAGGTCATATCTAGGACCATCCAGCAAAAGAGGTTCTATTGAAAAAACAAAATCAGGTAGAGGAAGCCTGTTGAACTTCTACGGCAATGATGGTGTCACAAAGAAAACACCCGCTTCCAATTTTTCATGAGCTACTCCGGAAGGAGTAAGGCTCAGAAAACCCTAATGAGAATTCTCATGTCGGTGCGCAATCTGGTCTCACCAGACAGTTATCAAATCACGTGTGTATATATGAAAACTAACGCCATAGATGATAGGCATATCACATATATCGTGTACAGAGTGACACCGACGTATCTGAAGTTATCAAGAAATGCATTTTCTGTTTTAACTGATCCGGGCAGATAAACGAGTACAGTACAAACGAAGACAGACTTAAAGAATGACGTAGATTTTGATAAAAACTGTAATTAAAAAAAAAAAGAAAAAAAAACAGACAGCCTATCCATTTAAGACTTGTGATTTCTCAGATTGATAACGTCAGATTGTTTTGCAACAATCCTCAAATATTTGTATCTGAAGATTGTATGCGATTACCCACTATTTTATTTAAGAGTTGTGATTTCAAAGATTTATTGTGTCGGATTCTTTTTCAAATCTTCAAATATAATTATCTAAAAACTGAATGTGATTGTTTGTAATTTTATATCCGTTGATTTTCCATCAGTTTACCAACATTTTTTGAAAACTAGATCATTAAACGTATATTTTCTTTAGCCAATGTTTAAAATGCATATTATTTTATTTACTGTTTTTTTCTAAGGTGGAAAATAAGTTGTTAACAATTGACTCAGATTGAGCACATAATTGCGAACTCTTTATTTAGACGCCCATCTGTTCACACGCGAGTCATTTAAAAAGAGATTTGAAATAGTCTCACGAAAATTTGAGAAAACGCTTGTGTAAAATAACTACCCGATAATCAATATTATTAATATGTCGTCGTTATGTTTGTAAATAAAAATAATCTAAAACGCGTGCAAAGCCTGACAGAATGTAACGTAAACATTAAATTGAATATGTTATTGATAATAATGATGATTATCAAGAACAGTAACTTTGTCCTGATAAAAATGTCTTTTGAAAAACATACTAAAAGGTTATTTCATGGAGAAATAATTGTATTATGTTTCGTTCTCTTTGGTTATATCAGTCTCACTGACAGTTTCTGCACCTTAGTATTTCTGTTCTGGCTCATGGCTAATTGAAAACGGGTGTTTTGTTTGTGACATCATTATTAGAAGATTACCGTACATGGCCAACGGACTTCTTATATCCGGTATTGGTTTTTCACTAGAACCTCCCTTCAAAACTGTTTTGCCTTCATAACGCCGAAGAACTCTATATGTATTGTAACCCTTTTCATATTCCTGCGAGAAATGAACCCAACTTTGGAGTTTATACGTTAATATATAAGATTAATATAAATCGATTGTTACTCATGAACCTATTCGAAATTCCATAAAATTGTTTCAATCGTTTTGGTAAAACTTATCTTTTTTAAAACGATATTAGAAACTGGTATGAGCTTGGAGCTGACAAAACTATCTAAAAGTTGTACTGAGATAAAGGGTATAGAATAAACGAGCGGATATATATATATATATATATATATATATATATATATATATATATATATGAGACAGAGAGAGAGAGAGAGAGAGAGAGGGGAAGAGAAAGAGAAGCGAGATAGAGAGAAGCAGGGGCTGTTGTGTAAGGCAATAATAGTTGATAAAATATGTGAAACAGGGGAGCAAAGGGTAAAAGTCATAAAGTGTGTGTGTGTGTGTGTGTGAGAGAGACATAGACATAGATAGATAGATAGATAGAGAGAGAGAGAGAGAGAGAGAGAGAAAGAGTGGGAGTAAGAGACATAAAGAGAATAGTGTCAGTAATGAAATGCAAAAATAGTTTCTAAGAAAACGTGAAAAGGAAAAGAGAAAACGTACACCTCGCACAAAATCGAGGATTAGAAAGGAGGAGGGTGAAAAAGGGAAAGTGAGAAGGAGAAAGAGGAATCGAGAGAGAGAGAGAGAGAGAGAGAGAGAGGGGGGGTGGCGAAGCTAATAAATAAAAATGGTTGATTGCGCAGATTTGTGATA
The DNA here is from genome assembly GCF_053919585.1 of Euprymna scolopes. NCBI lineage: Eukaryota > Metazoa > Mollusca > Cephalopoda > Sepiida > Sepiolidae > Euprymna > Euprymna scolopes. The sequence continues at coordinate 158,378,808 of NC_136484.1, read as the reverse complement.
ACAGTTCGCGTGCGCTTGTCACTTGCATATGTTCCCTTAATTCCCGTGTCGTTTGCCAACGACCATCATGTCACGGCTGCTTTACCATTTTTTTATGATTTTTTAGTATTATGATGATCGTCATCATCATCGCTGCTCATTTCTTCTTTATCATGATTATTATCGAATACATTACTAGGAGTCCTTCCCTACCCTTTTCTGCGTTTTTCGTTTATCGATAGATAGTTTCCTTTTCTTTTTATCTTATTAGATACACACAGAGTATTTTCTTTTTATTCGTTTTCTTCTTCTTCTTCCTATTTTCTTTTTTCTTCTTCTCTTCCTACTTTCTCTTCTTTATTTTCTTTTTCTTCTTGTTTTCTTATTCTTTATGTTCATCTCATTTGTTTTCATTTTCTTATTTTTCCTATTCTTCTCTTTTAAATGTTTCTCCTTTTTTCTTAATCTGCTTCCCATTCTTCTTCTTCATCTTCTTCTTCATAGTTTTATCTTCTTTTTATCATCATCATCTTTTTATTCTCTTTTCGTGTTGTTTCTCTTATTCTTCAAGATTATCAAAATATCTTTCGCCATACTAACGCTTGCAAAAGTCGTCGTTCTTATATCTGTGACGCATGGTTCCCTTCGGTTCCAGGAGTTTATTATTATCTCCTCCTTCGGTTTAGGATCTTTTCACATTGCTGGTCGTCCAAGTCTCCCGTTCGGGGGATGCCGATATGTCCCCACCATGAGTTTTATAGCTATATAGAGTGCCTCTTTTGAGTTGGCACAGGATCGTCTCATGTAAAACAGACTTGTGTCACATCCAGTCTTTATGAGAAAGAAAGAGTAATTTTTTTTGTAAAATAACATGCTCATTTTTATTTACTACATAGGTTGGGTTTTATTCTCTTTCTTTAAATAATGTTTTTTTTCTGTAAACGTACAGAATAGTTAACACTCGAGAAATGGTAAACTAAATAAAAACAACAAATAATTTATAAAAAATGCAGTAGAAATGTACTTCTCTACCGACCATACTTGAAATGAACAGAAACTTAGTTTTTCTTTATTTCAAAATCTAATTTCCTTCAAACACACGAACAAAAGATGTCAGCCTCTCGCTTAACTGTTGGTAAAGGATTCTGTGAATGCAAAAGTCAAGTAAAAAAAAAAATACTTACCCTATTACTAACCCTAAGTCCCAGAGGCAAACTACTACACTCGAAGAAAAAAGTCTCTTCAAACCACATTTAATCGCCTAAGTTTCATGATACGAATGGGAATTAGGCCATCACATCGACAACCATTTTGGTTTTATTGTGACGATAAGACATCCGAACACCGAAAACATTTTCTGAGATAAAATAATTAGAAAAAAGTTTCCTCGCACTAAATCGGTACAGATCGGTGGATAGTTTAATTCTACTTAGTTTTTTTATATATATTATTTTATGTTTTGTTTACGATTTCTCAACTGGTAACTATTCTGCACTTTTACGGTATTTTGCTCCTCTTTACTCTGTAAGCAGTGTTTTTCTTCCCTTTTTTATGTGTATATGTAATAATTGCACTTCAGGTTTGTACATTTTGATTTTATAGTAAGAAAAGGTACACACACTAATTATTTCCATTAATAACGAGTATCCTTCTAAACAGCACGTAGCCTTTTCATGAGAATGCACTGTCAATATGGTTTCTTTAGATGAACCTTATTTTCTGTCCCATATATGATCGGATTTATTTCGCTTTCCCTCACAAAAATTAAACTATATAACATTTTCTTTTACAAATATCATGCCAACTCTTTTTAATGCTTTATTCTTTAATGTTTTCATTAATAAGCAATCCATAAACCAAATAAAATCTATATACATATATGCGGGTGTTTATATGTGCTAGTACTTTTATTCTCTCCATCGTTGCCGTTTTCCATTGTTGCTGCACCATGAATAAATAATTGGGGATAAAAAGAAATTGAAGCAGAAATTTATGTTTTACAAAAGTGACATAAATAAAAACCCGAAAAGTACTGATATGCCGTAAAACAAAACAACCAAACCAAAACCATCTACATCTGTTTCAATGTAATGAACCCTTCTTCGGACAGTTACACGTGCTAGTATTATAAATTTAAAATTAACGATAGCAATAAAACTCTTGTTTCAGGAACGTCCTTTTTTTCTTTCACTTTTTCATTCAGACAATAAAACATGTTTTAAGAGTCTGCTTATGGCACACCACCTGTTTAATATAAACACAAAAACAAACAAAAACATTACAAGCAAGCAGTTATCTCCCCTTTTTCCTGTTCTAAAATAACACTTATAGCCACGACGAATGCAACCAAGCTAGAAATTAAGTAGTTAACTATGTAATTATATAATAACACACGAGAGACGCAAGTGTTTTATTGCGATTAATTGCTTTAAATACTGTAAAAATATAATGAGGAAACATGTTTGAAAGTGTTCTTTTATTCTATTGAAGCATAAACGGAAGCTTCATACATATAAAATAGCGGTTAATGTTATATTCGTATGCAAATACGTACACAACTACAAGAGCTTATCAAATAAGCGAAATGTGTAAATATATTCTCTGTTGTCAGACGATATGATGGAACGTAATCTGAGAATTGCCCTCAAGTTAGTCAATGAACTAAGAGAAAGGATATAGAAATAACAAGTTGAAAAAGAAAAAGTAAAAAAAAACTAAACAGGAGATAGGAATACAAATTTGTTTTTAATTACGGCTAATTACTGGAATTTATGTTTTTTTTTCCTTCGCGGTATTACAATTGCATTATTAAACACTTTTCTTTCCCGATTTCTTAATCATTTACGCTTTTTGTTTTTCTTTTTGTGTTCAGGTATAGAATTTCTTCTGACTGAATCTTCGACTGACATTCAAGGAGAAAATAAGAGAATATACATTTTTCATTCCACGCGTTTACGACCAGCTCGTCAAACAAGTAATTATCCCACACTCTTTTGTTCACTTTGTACACAAAATTTTAAATTACCCATATTGGATGAGCTTTTGAGCATTAATAAGTATAATGAGGTTAGACACCATGATAAAATTTTGTTATAGGCTGAATTTACCACGAAAAACATTTAAATTTGTTGAGTCAATTCCCTATAATGGTCGTCAAATGATTGAATTTTGCCCTAAAATTGTTGAAGGTTTTTCTTATGTTTCTTTAATGGATTATCAGTTTGTTTCTGGGTGCATGATCATTTACCCACTAGTTCGACTTGTTGACAGATACGTAAAAAAGTGAATTAAAACTATAAAATTTTATTTTATTTGTTTTCGACCTGATTAACACACACACACACACACACACACACACACACACACATACACACACACACACACACACACACACACACACACACACACACACACACACACACACACACACAGGTGCGCGAAGAAGACGTTGCATCTAAAAAAATAACGCACTAATGGTAAAGTCCAAAATTTTTATTTCGAGTTAATTCCACTTTAAACACACTAGACGCATCATCATATTATATATTACTCACAATATTAATCGCATATTAGTTTGAAAAAGTTAACATTTCATTAATTAACCTCATTGTTTATTATTTCAATGGTTGCTTTGATTTTAGTATAAGAAATTGTTCTGATCTGCAATATTAAAAACAACCTATAAAATTATTTATCATTCGTGTTGGGATGTTTCTATTGTTAGAGGGATTGACTTCTTGATTTTTTCAACATGATACATTTTATTTCTAAGTTGCAAGTGAAACAGCATATTAGATTATTTTTATTTTCCATTTTTATGATCACATCCAAGACGAATATGTTTTTAATCCAAATTAATAAAATATTAATGCTTATCTATAATATCTTTATTATTCTGCTTGTTACTTGTTATTCCGTACGTTACACTATGAAAAAGGCCAAATACAATTTCTGAAGGCCAATCTGTTTCAAAATAAGCCAAATTCTTTGAATTCTGCTTTAAAAAGGCCAATCTAGCAACCCTGAACAAGAATATGAATCTTAATAAATTCATATATGCTGCGTGTTATTTTTTTCTATCCAAGAATCTATTTTTTTTGTGCTATCCAGATAAAGATCAGCTTTATCCAAACATATTTGTTGATTAAATATATCTAGTATTCCGTGGAATTGCCACGGTTCCTGCTAGTATGAATAAGGCAACTTATGTTCTCTCGTTTACAACAAAGTAATGAAATGTTTACTATTTTAAATGAATATTTCAAGAATTTTAAGTAAAAAATTCGTGAACCGATGGTTTTTAATAGCCAGAGAACTATTAGTAATCCTTAGACGTTAATTGGAGAAGAAATCGTTGCATTAAAGAGCAGTACAAACAGACATGCATTTTTTTATGCTCAGGATCGATTTCTACATTTCGTAATATTAGCAACGGTACTGGCCTCCGGGCGGATCTATTATATGTCAGATTAATTTAGTTAGAATGTTATATATATATATATATATATATATATACTCTCCTATAAATTCGTTTTTCTTTTGTGTGCATTGATATTCATATTAAAAACTCTCTTTTCTATTTATTTAAAAAGAACATACAATTTTCTTATATATGGATCGTGCAATTGCATTCATCTGCAAAAGATCTAGGTAATTTGCATATTCTTTTAAATATTCATTTTAATAAATTCCCTATTAGTTTTTTTTCGGTGTTCTAATAGGGTAATCATCTTTAGTTAACTGTTACGTGTAATTATATTCATGCAGATAATCTACATGAGTTATGCTTGCATAATATTTGCGTAAAAAGTTTATAGTAAACACAAAATTGTTTCCATATATATTGATGTATACGTATATATTTTTGTTTAATCTATCTATATATCTATCTATATATCTATGAAAGTGACCGTGTCTGTCTGTCTGTGTGTCTGTGTACATTTTCCTACGCAATAACTTTGTCAATTTTAAGTCTACAGACTCGAAATTTAATATACAGGGTACTGAGATTTGGGAAAATCTTTGATATCGGTTTTCAGCCAGAAATTTGTCTGTTAAGGGGTCAAAGTCCAACGATTTGAACCTCGAGAACTCTACCTAACTCCTCCGACAATTTAGGGTCTATACACTTGAAATTTTAGATATAGGTTCCTTGGATATGGATCTAACTTAATAACTTGATCTGAGGCCAAAACAATAAATGTTAAGGGGTCAAAGTTAAAAAAATTGACCACATTTTTTTTTTGCTCAACATACACCTCCAAATACCCGGGCAACGCCGGACACCCATGCTAGTCTATATATCTATAAAAGTGAACGTGTCTGTGTATCTGTCTGTCTGTATGTCTGTCTGTGTGTCTGTCTGTGTACATTTCCATACGCAATAACTCTGTCAATTTTAAGTCTAGAGACTCGAAATTTGTATATACATGGTACTGAGATTTGGGAAAATCGATGGAATTGGTTTTCGGCCAGAAATTTGGCGAATAAGGGGTCAGAGGTCAACAATTTGACCTTTGAAAACTCTACCAAACTCCTCCGACAATTTTCGGTCTAAACACTTGAAATTTTAGGTATAGGTTACTTGGAGATGGATCTAACTTAATAACTTGATTTGAGCCCCAAAACAATAAATTTTAAGGGGTCATAATAGGGGGTAAAGTTAAAAAAATTGACCGCTTTCTTTTTGCTCAACTACACCTCCAAATACCCGGACAACGCCGGGCATACATGCTAGTATAGATATATTTTCAACTTCGTGCACATCACAGTTATGCATAATTATAAATGGATTATATCTCATATTGATGATTATATATTAATAATGTGTAATGAATATTGGAATCGCGATATATTTTTTTAGTAATATTTGTAAAAAAGAAAAATAAATACTTTTATGAAACACTAATATAAAAAAGTGTAACGCTATCGCTTGAACGGGGCCTCAGTGTTCTCCTCCGTGTGGCTAGTCCCGAGCAATTTAGCCCCAGGCCAAACTAATTGCCATATTACCTGCAATTAAGATTTGCAGTAGGTCAACTAGTAATTATGAGGGCTAGTGCGTGTGTTTGGCTGGATATCAAAATAACGCCATATCCATGCGAAAATGGCAAGTAATAATTGTTTGGTTAAAGATATTTCTGGCCAGGAATGGGGGGGGGTGTTGATTCGCTTTGGAAATCCGTTTGATATGTGTTTGGAGGTTACGTAATAGAAATGAACTTACCGACAAGCAAGCATGATAAATAGTAGTTGTTTAATTTAAAAGTTTAATTCTTCGCAAAGAGTTGAAGGCTTGTTCGTTTAAGACGCAGTAACAGGGGCGAGCGCGCCTTTTATAATAGGCTATTTTGGTTGGATATTATTTTAAAAAAATTATTATTAAATATAATTTTAGTTCGATATTATTAAAAAAAAATTATTATTAAAATTATTTTGGTTGGATGCTATTTTTGAAAAATTATTATTAAATAATGTTTTGGTTGGATATTATTTTTTTAAAAATTATTATTAACTATTATTTTGGTTGGATACTATTTTTGAAAAAATATTATTAAATATTATTTTGGTTGGATATTATTTTAAAAAATTATTAAATAATATTTTGGTTGGATATTATTTTAAAAATTAATCAAATATTATTTGGGTTGGATATTATTTTAAAAAAATATTATTAACTATTATTTTGGTTGGGTATTATTTTTGAAAAAATATTATTAACTATTATTTTGGCTGGATATTATTAAAAATATTAAATATAATTTTGGTTGGATATTATTTAAAAAAAATTATTATTAAATATTTTGGTTGGATATTATTTTTGAAAAATTATTATTAACTATTATTTTGGTTGGATATTATTAAAAATATTATTAAATATTATTTTAGTTGGATATTATTTAAAAAAAAATTATTATTAAATATTATTTTGATGCTAAAAAGGTAGAATGCCATTTCAATTGAGAACAAAAAGAAAATGTTAACTCGGAAAGAGGTGAACATTTAAGCGCGGTGATAAGATCATGTTTAGCCTTCGAGGCCGTGGGGTTAGTGACTTTGGTTGGTTGGTTGTTTTTGTTTTACGGCATATCAACCTTTTTCAGGTTATTTAATGCCGAATCTAGTTATTTTGAGGAACGATTTTTAATGGAGTATATTTTTTAAGTCGGATTCTATTTAACCCATAGTTGGGGCCCTAACAGGTACTACCAATCCGGGTCAGAGTGGACCTGGAAGCAATGGCAATTAAAGGGTGGCCCCACAGTCTCCAAGGCCCGCAAGGTGGAGCCTGACCATCGGATATAGTTTTAGGTCATATCCAGGACCTAGTGACTTTGGAATGCGGATTAAATAATTATTTTTCAATTATGATTAAATGCCATTTCGATCGATAATAAAGGAAATCGTACAAATCGGAGAATTAACCCATCGAACCCTGCTAAGTCCAGGACATACTGTCATCACGTGTCATCAGGGCAAACCTGAACTGTGTCAGTCAGTCTGGCGTGTTCGATTGACCAATGCAGTTCTACATGAGACGATGTGGCACGCATTGATTGGACGATTGAGAAGGAGATCGCACCCCCGCCCGACCGCATTTTCAGGATAAACAGCAGTGCAGAGCTTTTTGGTTCCAGCAGTTAGTCTGCAGATAGTCAGCCGGTAGAGAGAAAGTTAGTTGGCCAGTATCCGTCAGCAATTCCACCAGAATTCCTGAAAACAGCAGTTTCCATCAGAATTCCATCAAAGTGATATGTAAAACCTATTGGAATAAAAGAAAAACCGGACGAAGGAACGGCGCATTAAATCGAAACAGCAAGATATCTCCTTTTGACATGTGAAAAAACAAGTTGAGAAATTAAGTTAGAGAGAGAGAGAGAGAGAGAGAGAGAGAGAGAGAGAGAGAGAGAGAGAGAGAGAGAGAGAGAGATTGAAACAAAGGAAAAAAATAGCGCCCGTCACTCAAGTTTGTTGACAATAACGTTGGTACACATATTTGGTTGTTTTCATTTGTCGACTATTGTTTTCTTTTTACCCTCATGTTTTAAAATTGTATACTGATATGAACTATTGATTTTGCTTTTAAATACAACGTTTGAAATACAAACAACGGCTTAGCGAGTGTGGATTCTGTTGCATTGTTTTATTCACCCTTCTCCTCTTGCTGTTAATTCCTTCTGGTTGTCGATATGTCGGCCCGTTGAATGAGAACTTTTTTCTTTCTATATTTATTTATAACGTTGCGTGGCTGGCTGTCCGTTTGAGACCACGGCTCTGTAATTCGTTTGAGTGGGTACCAAAGACATGCCAAACCAAACAACGTTATAAAAAGGAGGAACTTGTAAGGCACGAATACCCAGAGTATTTCAGCTATTATGTTATCAGTTCTGAATATTCTTTAGTCATTCCGAGAAATTGTTGAAGCATTTTACAATTTGAAAAACACATATTTTATTAACTTTTTGGAAAATGTTCGAACATTTTTTCTGAAGTTCTAAACAAATATTTTAAACCTAACCCTAAAATAACCCTAACCTTAACATAATCCTTATTGTCTTCGGTCCTTTTCATTTTTTTTTCGTAATTTCAAAATCGTAAACTACTTTCTTCATTTGTAGGTTGGAATTCTCCGTTAATAGGAGATTAGAAAGTGCTCCTTGATTTACTTTCGGCATTCCCGTAACTCTCGCTTTTACGAGCAATGTCTTAGACAAAGGAAGAATGATTGCTATTTTCTGGGTTGGCAGCTACCCATATAATATTTAATATACATAGTCTTTGATCTTGAAGTTGTAATTCTTTAATTCCGTACATCAAGTGGTTTCATGGCTTGTTTGGAGTGTATTCCATAAGAAAACACGCAAGGCTGACTTCATAAGTACTGAGATTCTCTGGGTACTCATTCTTTAGAAGTACTAAAAAGAATAAGTAAAATAAAATAAAATAATATGTTCCCTAGTTTCAGTCATATTCTTCTCTGTTCCATTCGTCTTTTTGTCTCCACCCCTTCTCTTTCTTTTTATGTTATCTTTTTCTTCTAAAAAGCCATTTCTTGATGTGTAACCTCAAAACAAAAAGAGTTTCCAAGCTAAGTCGAAACGTAGTAAAGACTTTCAATTCGTCTGCTCTAAGAAATTGATATATTTCCAGTGGGGAGAATCAGTGATGCGTACTGATCCTGAGCGTTTGTGTAGAGATGACCAGAGGGAGCGTATGATGTGGAAAGTTCGATAAGGCGGCGCTGGGGCGGACGAGGATCAGTTTCTATGGCATCAGACAGCAGATGAATTTGACAGAGTGAGACTGGATATTGATAGATCGATACTAAATACAGTGGGAACTTCAGTAATACATCGATGCATATATATATATATATATATATATATATATATATATATATATATATATATATATATATAATGAGGCATTTATTTGGGGAGGTGCAATGAGCAAAGAAAGGGAAAGTAGAGAATGGATGAAAACTCAAATAAATATGGAGTCAAAGAATGGAGTGATTTACAGAAAAAAGCGTCACATAGTAAAAACATGAAAATAGAGATGATAGGATGAGAGACGGTTTCGAAAAGTAAAGGATTTAGACAGACATAAACGGACAAGGAGTGTGTGTGTGTGTGTGTGTGTGTGTGTGTGTGAGAGAGAGAAAGACATTAAATAACGTTATCCAATTATAGACACATTAGAATGGAGATCTGATGTTGTTCGGGATTGATTATTGAGGATCAACGAATGTTCCGGGCTTACAATCAATACTTTTATTGTCATCGAAATCAGTGAAATCGTCCATTCGTCAATCAAATTTATCGATTCCCTGCTCTAGTCAGGAATCCACCGCGGTTCAATAAGAGGAAAATTCACATGTCCCCCCTACCCGCAGTGACTTAGTCCACAATACATTGTGGTCTACATTGCACTTTAGAGAACCTACGGGGGATTTTATGAAATTATTTTTATAGATATTTTTTTAAAATACAAAAGTCAAGTACAATGGTTAATTTGTGCATTAAATAGAAATATTAATTTTGAACGTGTCCCTTGTCTTATAAAAGAATCTACTGTTGATGTTATACTCTGCTTGTGCTGTGATAAGACCTCTCAAATGCACTTGTATTGTAAGGCTATATAAAAGTTTAAACTTTGGTTCAAATTGGTCTGTTCATTTTTTAATGGGATTTCTTCGATTATCGATTTGCAAGACTTATTGGAGAGAACTAACTGCACACTTATACATTATCTCTAGAATACTAAAAATCTGTCGATCTTGTTCATTCGTTATCTTTTTGGTAATTTATGAATTTGCCTCTATTATGTGGAAAAAGGATGACTTCACCCAATAAAACGGATGCGGTGTAATAGTGCACAGTGGATGACGCCAAAGAATCATGGATAAGTTGCTAGACAAATGGCTTTGCGCTTACAGATCTAGTATATCCATATACATACATATATATGATAGACTCCCCGTCCATTTCGATGCATGAGCTTCCGCCACAACAAAGCTGGTCGGAAATTCACACAGATGATTTGTTTATAGGGGTGAAGACTGTGTAGAACTAACCACACTTTTTAGTATTACTGCTAACATTTGTCGACACAGATAACTGCCACAGGAGTGAGTATACAGTAGACGGCAGGATTTTACATCAAAGTTACCTTCTTCTAGATGCACGTCTGTACGAAGACTATGGGTGCATCTCTACCAGTAAAGTAATACTAATCTGGAAATTTCTATTACTCGGAGCAGTAACTACAGCGCCTAGCATTACCAAATGTTCACTCATCTGGTACTGGCCAAGCTCAATATTGCCTAACTTCGGTGATCTGGGAAGAACCGGTGTGTCAACGTGATTGTACCATATATATATATATATATATATATATATATATATATATATATATATATATATATATATATATATATATATATATAAAACATGTTAAAAACACTTTGAAAAAGAGTCAAAAACAAAAGGATTTATCTATATCTATATACCTATAAACGTCTGTGTGTGTTTGTGTACATTTCCCTACCAAATAATTATCAATTGTCGGTTTACAGACTCGAAATTTGACATAAAAGCTATTGAGATTGGGGAATTTGTTTTTAATCAGGTTCTGGTAAGACATTTTGTTGTTAAAGGGTCACAGTTCAACGATTTGACTTTTGAGAATTCTACCTAACTCCTCCGCCAATTTTGAGTCTAAACACTTGAAATTTCAGATATAGGTTCTTTGGACAGTAAATGTTAAGAGGTCAAAATTGGGCCCAAAGTTCCAAAAAATTTGATCTCTGCGGTCTCTAACAAATAAGTCAGCCAATTTTTGGTCTAAACATTTTAAATTTTTCATAAAAGGTATTCAGATATAGGGCAAACTTTTTAATCTTTTTTGCTGAAAATTCGGCTTCCAAGGGTTCAAAGTTCAAAAGATTTGACCTATTCGGTTTCTAGCAAACTATTAAGCCAGTTTTGGGTCTAAACATTTGAATTTTTACGTAAAGGGTATTCAGACCTTCAGCAAGCTTTTTAATCAGTTTTCGGGCGAAATTTTGGCTGCCAAGAGGTCAAGTTGAAAGAGATGACCTTTGCAGATTCTACTAAACTTCTCCACCAATTTTGGATCTAAACACTTGACATTTTAGATGTACGTTACTTGGATATGGGCCAGGCATTTTAATTTTATTTGAGCCCAAGACAATAAATGTTAAGGGGTCAAAATTAAGGTCACGGTGAAAGAAAATCTGACATCTGCGGTCTCTAGCAACTTTTCTTTATGGTAGTTGACGAAGCCTATTATATAGAAAGGCATTACGGTGCATATGCACACTTTTTAATATTTACATATGCATATAAAGTTATTAACAGTACATATAGTCCGAGAAAAGCCAGGCTGAACTACTAGTAATGCCTACGTTGGGGATTATTCGGTCTATTGTTATTATCTTGAGTCTTATTCGGACAACGTTTCGGTCGATGTAATCTCCGACGAATTTTCAGGAGTATCTTGTCGAATCCGGGAACCTCTCCATCGGAATCTCGAACGGAACCTATTTTTTAATCCACGAGGTTAACATTCACGTCTCCCGTTAGCCATGACTGTGTAGAAATTCTAAGTAATTCACTTTAAGATTTCCGAGTTCAATAAGATACACCTGAAGAATGTTGGAGTTACATCGACCGAAACGTTATGAAAATAAGACTGAAGATATGAATAGTAGTTGGCAAGAATCCAAATGATAGTTCTTATTGTTATATTGCTTGCTTTTACCTTTACTCAAGGAATGAGGTCAGAAAATGTGAATAACATGAATACAGAGTAAATAACAGAACGTAAATGATTGAACGAAAGCAAAAAGCAGAAATATAGAAATGGGAACGGGAAGGGGAAAACGATAGGAGGAAAAAGAAAGGAGAGGAAGAAAAAAGAGAAAACGCAAAAAGAAAATAAAGAAGACACTAAGAGCGAGAGAAAGAGAAAAGAATAAAAATGAGTGAAGAGTGAAATAAACAAGGAAGGACGCGAAAACAAATGACTATAATTATTTTTATAAAAATATACGATTTTCACCAAAAATGTACTCATATTTTAATTAATATTAGCGTTGTGTAGAAAATAATGGTCATCTATTTCAACATTTGCAAACATGATTATTCTATTGGATTTGTCTACTGTATTCGAAGCTATTCCATTTTACTCTTTTCTATCTTTCTCTATGTTCATAAGTTTTTCGTCATTCAAAGTGTGAGTCCCTAAGTAAATTTTTAAGATAATTTGCACATTAACTTGAAAATAAACGCACTTTTTTTCCTGAAGTTGTCTTAATCAACTTTCCTCCTAATAATACAATGTAAAAATATTAAAATTATATTTTTAATAATAATAACTATGATAATAATAACTATATATATATATATATATATATATATATATATATATATATATATATATATATAGCGGGCGTCGCTTCTGTGGTCGAGTGGGAGAACTGCCGACTGTCAACACGACGGTTCTAGGTTACATCCTTGGCTTGGGAGAGATGCTAGTCTAGCGGCACCGATGAGTTGTGATACAACGAAACAAGACTGTATGTCGATGACTATATATATATATATATATATATATATATATATATATATATATATATATATATATATATATATAACCAAATTGATAATCTGTATATAATTATACGATACCGTGTGTGTTATATTCTGTGTAACGCTTACATCAGGGCCGTTTAACTGTTATGTTCTTCCATTTCTTGTCATAAATAATTTTGGCTTCAATTTCGATTATAACTGATGGCACTTAAATCATCTATATTTTTTATAAATAATTTAATAAAAAAATCTTCATAAGTGTTGGTTTCGGTTCTGAGTATAACTGATGGCACTCTAGTAATCTATTTTTTATAAATAATTTTATCAAGAATTCTTCATAAGTTTTGGTTTCGGTTTTGATTATGACTGAAAGAACTCAAGCTATATATATATATATATATATATATTATATATATATATATATATATATACATATATTTTTTTCATAATATTTTATTTCGGTTTCGATTTAATCTAATGCACTCGAATCATATGGATATATATATATATATATATATATATATATATATATATATATATATATATATTTTTAGTTTTGAAATCGCAACTTTATAATATATAAAAATCGATAGAACATTTACTCTATAATAATATATACGCAATTTGCAAGAATTAAAATACCATATTTAAGCCTACTTTACGACCGGGCTTTGCTGGATGTTCATGCTAGCTTAGATAAATACTTTTGCAGTTTTAACAAAAAAGCTACAATAATATAGCGTTTCCATTTACACTGAACATCTACAGAATGCTAACATCAATATATTACATACGAATGAGTCCCCTGTGGAATTTCCACAGGTTCTCCTAGTAAAATATTAATATCAATATCAATATGTAGAGACTAAACTCTATTCTATTCAATGTTCAAGGTAGAGTATTAACATATAAGTTAAACTATGCAAGTTAACATTGAAAAAATGAATTCTCAAAAACCCAAAAAGCAAGAAATACAAAGTATAAAATATAATTTCCTTATTACATAAAGTCTGAAAAATTAGGTGTTTTTTTCAGAAGAAAAAACTAGTAAAATAAAGATATCAAATTACTATAGCATCGCTATTAAGCATAGCAATTAAAATCTGTGAAATTTGTAATATTAAAAAATTGTGAAAGTGTAATATTCGAAAAAGTGTGAAAAAGGTAATGTTAATAAATGTAAAAATGGTAATATTCAAAAAATGTAAAAATGGTAATATTAAAAAAATATAAAAATTGTATAGCTCGAAAAGTGTAAAAAAGTGTTAATCCTCGAAAAGCGTAAAAAAGAGTAATGTTCGGAAAGTGTAAAACGGCTGATGTTCAAAAAGTTTAAAAATAATAATCTCCTAATAAGTGTAAAAATGTAATTTAAAGAAGTGTAATTAGATTAATGTTCAATAAAGTGTAAAAATAATGTTCAAAAAGTGTAAAAAAAGAATAATCTTCGAGAAAGTGTAAAAAAGGGTAATGGTCGAAAATGTGAAAAAGGTAATGTTCTAAAAATGTGAAAAAATAATGTTCAAAATAATTTAAAACGTATAATGTTTGAAAAATGTAAAAAAGGGCAATGTTCAAAACAATGTAAAAAAGGCAATTTTAAAAATATGTAAAAAGAATAATGTTTGTAAAAGTGAAAAAGTATTATTAAAAATGTTTAAAAAGTGTAAAAATGGTAATTTTAAAAGAAGTCTAACAAGGGTAATGTTCGAAAAAGTGTAAACTGGTAATGTTTAAAAAATATAACTTGGGTAATGTTAAAAAGTGTAAAATGGTAATTTTCAAAAAGTAGAAAAAAGTAATATTCGAATTAGTGTAAAAAAATAATGTTAAAAAATGTAATGTTAAAAAGTATTAGAAGTATAATGTTCAAAAACGTTTTAAAAGGTAAAGTTGGAAAGAAGATAAGAAAGTAATGATCGAAAAAGTTTCAAAAGTTGATGTTGAAAAAAGTGTATAAAATATTGCCCTAAAATGTATGACGGTAATGTTACAAAGTGTAAACAGAATAATGTTCGAGACATTATAAAAACTGTACAAAACTGTAAAAAGGTAATATTCACAAAAGTGTAAAAAATAAATGTTTGACAAAGTGTAAAAAGGTTATATCCGAAACAGTATAAAAAGAATAATGTTGAAAACGTGTGAGAAGGGTAATTTAAAAAAAGGGGGTAAAACATTAATCATCAAAAAGTGTAAAAAGCATGTTCAGAAAAGTGTAAAAAGAGGGATGATCAAAGAAATGTAAAAACGTGTAATATTCAGAAAAAATGTACAATGGTTATGTTAAAAAGTGTAAAAGCGTTATGTTCAAAACAAATGATTATGCTTAAAATGTGTAAATAGGAAAATGTTTAAAAAAAAGAATAATGTGCAAAAAATGTAAAAAATGTTCGAAAAGTGTAAAATAGGGTAATATTCGAAAACGTGTGAAAAGGGTAATGTTCGAAAAACTCTAAAAAGAGTAATTTTAAGTAAATTGTAAAATGGTAATGTTTCAAATCGTGTAAAAAAGTCATGTTCGAAAAAGTGTAAAAAGGCCATTTTTGCATAAGTGTATTAAGGAAAATTTTAATATAATGTATAAAATAAGGTTTTAAAAAGGGTAAAATGGTACTGTTAAACAAACTGTAAAAATGAAATGTTCACAAAAGTGTAAAAAGGTAATGTTCGGTAGAGTGTAAAACAAGTCTAAATAATGTTCGAAATGTGTAAAAAGAATAATATCCAGAAAAATATAAAACGGTAATGCTCAAAAAAGTATAAAAATTTTCAATAAGATTTTAAAATGGTAATGTTCAAAAAAGTAAAAATTGTAATGTTATAAAATTGTAAAGAGAGTAATGCTAAAAAAGTTAAAAATGGTAATACTCATGAAGTGTAAGACGGATAATGTTCGAAAAAGCGTAAAAGGCTAGTATTAAAAAGGTGTAAAAGGCCAGTGTTTAAAAAGTATAAAAGATAATGTTCGAAAAGGTGTAAAATGAATAATGTCAGCTAAGTGTAAAAAGAATAATATTCGAAAAGTGTAAAAAGATTAATGTTTATAAATGGTAATATTCCTAAAAGTGTAAAATGAATAGTATTTTAAAAAGTGTAAAAATGATAATAATCGGAAAAGTGTAAAAGAGTAATGTTCCAAAAATGTAAAATGTGTAATGTTAAAAAGTGTAAACTGGTAATGTCCAAAAAGGTGTGAAAAAGGCAAAGGTCCGAAAAAGTGTAAAAGTTTAACGGTCAAAAATGTGTGAAAAGTGTAATGTTCCTAAAAAGTGTAAAAAATGTGAGCGTGATGTTAGATATTCTTTTACATTGTTTTCAAAACATTCAATCAGATAAGACGAGCACATTTATTATCTCACCAAAAAACATCTCACACAAAATCAGGGGCGTTTCAATCAATAAGATATAAACAACCTTCTCAAATATATTCTTATGCGTCGGAAGGCAGAATTCTATGCCTGAATAGGATTAAGCTTCACTGGATAAAAATAAAACCATTGTCGGACTGATAGGCAGGGACGTATCCCCGGTTCAAAAGAAAGTAAAAAATAGTCAGCAGTATTATCCCTAGACAGGTGTAACTAACTTTCCTCGAAGAAAGAAGCTTTTAGGAAATACGTTACATTTTACAGTTCTTGCAAGGAGATGTTAACGTACTTCTACATACGGCACTTAGTATTCACAAATGGTCATTCATCTAGTATTAACCAGGCCTCATCTCGTTTAATTTCGGTGATCTAACGAGAAACGGTGTGTCAATGTGATTGTATCGTATTTCCGACTCAATCTCAATTAAACTCGAAACCGGAATTTTAATTCGAAACACTGACAGAGGAATCACTATAAGACACGACCCACAACAAAGATGGAGTAGTCTATGAGTAATGTAGCGAAAAAAGATTCTTGCAAAATGTTCGTGCAAACTATTGATTAAAGTGCACATACATAGATTATGCATACGCAGATTTTATCAGTAGTTAAGACAACAAAATGGCCGCAAAAAGACCGGGTTGGGAGCAGTCCTTTCACTGCTTCATCCGACAAATATTTCGAGTTAATAATGCTGATGTCAAACTCCGAGAAACCAATAAAGAAAGCAAAACGCTAAATAATAAAAAGAAGACAAAAATAATATTCAACAAATCTTTAAAGCAAAAGTTTTATTGAACAAAAAACAAGAAAAAAAATAACGATCTAAGCTGATCGATGTGTCGTTTTGTTTTCATAAATGGCGAACGTAAAAATACACAATGACAGCAATCTGACGATCAAGACATATTAATCCGATAGATGTCGCGACTAATCATTCACACACTAAATTTCTCGCCTTTTCTTTTTATAAAAAAAATAAGGTAAATCGTGATAACCTCATGAAGTGAGCAGTTTTATTACCTTTGGTTATGAGACAAAATGAACGGTTTATCTAGAAAGCGACAGCTTTGAGAGTGAAAGCACTGACAATAATCATAGCTCTTCAACGTATATTAATATCCAGTAAATGATTTTTTTGCATATATATTAGAAAAATACCCGCCCCAAAACGGGTTTAAATTAATTCCTCGAACGGAACAGTTTTACACCATTTTTTAAAATGTGACTTTAAGTGTAAGACAGCGTAGATGCGCTTAATCAAATGCATGTGAAATGAGTACATAGGTAGAACAAAATAAAGACTTTAAAAAAGAGATAACGTTAGAGATTGGAATAACGTTCGAGATCACGTTAGAGGCGCGGATAATGTTCAAGAAGACGATCATATGAAAGACATCACAGCGGCAACGACAGAATGAGGAAATTTGGAATATAGACTTTTATCATATATATATATATATATATATATATATATATATATATATATATATATATATATGGGGGTTTATAAGAATAAGATCGATTCTTTAAGAGGAGACTTATCGGGATAATGTAATACTCAACAAATTGTTTTGGAGCTTATATAGAGTATCAGTAAAATAAGAAAAAAGACAATATAAAAATATATACTAATGCATATAGATTTATTCGTTTATTCAATAAGTATGATACAGCAATGAGAGGTGTAAGATGAGTAAAACTCTTAATACCATAGTACCCTATTGGTTCCCTATTGGTTCTCTCCTCCAGAAATTAAATTTCCCCTACAAAAAGACCCTTGTAATTCCATTTCTTTATACAAATTTAAAATAAAGTCTTAATAAGTTTGACCCATTTTAACCTGATATATTTTTAACTGCAGCAGAGAATCGATTGATTCGAGTAAAGCAACTGGCCCTGATGGTATTCCAATTATAGTACTCAAAAAACTTCAACTTGAATTAGCGCCCATACTTACAAAACTATTTAAACGTTGTCTTAAGGAGAATAGTTTCCCATCTCCCTGGAAAATCTCATCAGTATGCCCTGTATTTAAGAATTCAGGTGATCGCTCATCCCCCTCTCAGTACAGGCCAATAAGTCTCCTCTGCGTCATGAGTAAGTTGCTAGAATCTGTGTTAAATACAGAAGTAATCAAACATCTCAACAAAAATAACCTTCTTAGTGACACTCAATATGGTTTCCGTTCTGCTAGATCTACAGCAGATGTCCTTACAGTTATATCGCATAGGATTAGCAAATCTCTCGACGGTGGCAATCTTTCTAGGGCAATTGCTCTTGACATATCTAAGGCCTTTGATAGGGTATGGCATAAAGGTTTACTTCATAAGATCGCTAGCTATGGTATAGCTGGAAAAGTCTTCTCAATTATTAAATCATTTCTTTCTGATAGGTTCATAAGAGTAGTAGTTGAGGGGCAAAAATCAGAAGCTCACAGTATTAATGCCGGTGTCCCTCAGGGATCCATCCTGGGCCCAACTCTTTTCCTGATCTACATTAATGATCTTCCAAATCATATCCTTACATCATTTGTAGACATTTATGCTGACGACACTACCATTTATGGTACCACATCTAAGACAGTAAACGACCAAGTTCTCTCCAATTCTCTCTCCTCTGATCTTGAGCACGTAGTACAATGGGGAAAGGAGTGGCTGGTTACTTTTAATGCATCTAAAACCAAGCTTCTCTCTTTACATCATCAACATTCTAATTCACATTTGTCATCAATTGAAATGAATGGCTCTCGTCTTCAGGAGGCCTCAAGTTTTGACAAGCTTCTGGGCTTGACCATTACTCCTGATCTTAAATGGAACACGTATATCAAATCTGTTGCCAAGGCCGCTGGAAAAATGGTGGGATCTTTCTATCGATCCAGTAGATATCTCACTGCTGATGCTATTCTCTACCTATATAAGAGCCAGGTACGTCCAAGGATGGAATACTGTTGCCACATCTGGGCAGGAGCTGCTAGAAAGGACTTGTCCTGCCTTGATAGAGTTCAAAATAGACTTCGTAGCCTCGTAGGAGATGTCCTTTTCTCCTCTTTGCAACCTCTATCTCACAGAAGAGATGTTGCGAGTTTGTCTCTGATGTATCGTTATTTTCATGGAAAGTGTTCAACTGAGCTTCAATCTATGGTCCCCCCTCGCCAAACTTTCACAAGAAACACTCGTCTAGCTGTAAACACTATCAATAATTTCCCCCACTCTTTATCTGTGCCTAAACCTAAACGTAGATTCCATGAACAAAGCTTCTTTCTTAGAACTGCACGCCTGTGGAATTGTCTTCCGTTTTCCTGCTTTCCGGCTGACTATAATATGGTTGTGTTCAAGTCTAAAGTAAATAAGTTCTGATGAGCCGTTCCATATAAGTTATTAAATTTACCAAATTTTCATTACTAATGATTACTATATTGAACAATTTCTACTGTACACTCTTTAACCCTTATCCTTGAGTGGCCTCTGGGCCTTGATAATGTGGTGATGCCTTTGTAAAAAAAAAAAAAAAAAAAAAAAAAAATCTCACAGTTACGTCACAAGACTTATAACCCCAATATAAGCGGCTGCACCGAAACTTTCGGAAACTACCACCTCCCAATAAGTGAACTGCCACAAATTATATGATTCCTCGTATTCCCTTCGTCGTCACTTATTACGTAAGCGCCGTTTCCATCTAAACTAGCGAGAGATGATACAAAACGTTAAAAATCAAGCGAGTTTGAGGCATGAATGTTTAATGTTGAGCATGCTAAAAGTAAAAACAGGAATAATGTATTAATCGACTGATTTATTTTCAATATTTACATCTTAACAGCAACTTATGCTGTTGAAAACTCAGATCTATAGTGTTCTACATGTTCAAAAGACCTATATATAAAATTTGAACCCGATAGACCAAATATTCAGAGAGGAGTTTGTTAGAGACCTTTCGCACACACGCCGAAAAGGTCACGTCTATATATATATATATATATATATATATATATATATATATATATATATATACCACATACCCACACCATTCCCTACTGAATATACGTATTCACTTACGCGTGCGCGAACACATGCACGCACGCACGCGCACTCTCTGAGCAACACCGACCACCATCACCACTCCATCACACTACCTGTCCACCATTCCTTCTTTCTGTAAACATAATATTTTAGCGTCACTTTCAAACGACTATTTTATAACAGTGGTATTTGTGCAAAGACACTACCTGTTAACCGGCGTTCCTTTTTCCGTTTGTTTGTTTGTTTTTTTCCGTTTGTTTTTCCTCTTTCCAAATGACGTTGATGATTTGTACAGGATTTTAGTCAACCACAGAAGGTTGTTCCTATACAATAAAAAAGCTGGCCCGTCTTTGGAATATGTATGTATAGTCTTAAAATATATATTCGTATTTAGCTCTCACATTCGCGATCAGCATTTTCTTTGATTTCTTTTTATCACATTCTGACACCATAGAACGTTTTAATCGTCAATTCTACACAATTATAAAAAAATGTAGAAACCATGCATAAAGAGCATTCAGTGTAATAGTGAGATGAAGCTAAAAATCTAATAAGAAACCATAAAAAATAAATACTTAATTAACGCTCGTCTTTCCAAGAAATATGATAGCATTCATGCAGTCGCTCCCATATTCATGACTGAATATATTAACAAGTTTGTGTTAATAATATTTTAGTAGAAAAACAAGCTTATAGTAGAAAAAAGATTTTTTAATTTATTGGCATATATATATATATATATATATATATATATATATATATATATATATATATATATATAAATATAAAAGTGAACGTGTCTATGTGTGTATCTCTGTGTGTGTACATTTCCCTATGCTATAACTCAATTTTAAGTCGACAGACTCGAAATTTGATATACAGGGTACTGAGATTGGGGGAAATCTTTGTAATAGGATATCTGCCAGAAATTTGGCTGATAATGGGCCAAAGTTCAACGATTTGACCTTTAAGAACTCTAGCAATTTCGTCCGCCAATTTTTGGTCGAAACACTTAAAATTTAAGATATAGGTCCTTGGACATGGATCTAACTTAATAATTTTATTTGATCCCGAAACAATAAATGTTAAGGGGTCATAATGTCGGTAAAATTAAAAAAAATCGACCGTTTTTTTGCTAAACATACACCCCCAAACACCCGGGCAACGCCGGACTGAAATGCTAGTATATATATATATATATATATATATATATATATATATATATACCATCATATATACATATATGAATATATATATGTATATATATGTATATATGTATATATATGTATGTATATATGTATATATACTGTGCCAGGTCATGTCATATGCTACTGGTACCATGTAACCCAGTACTACCTGCCTCATGGTCGGGTCACCGGCGACTAAACTGGTTCCCCCACCAGACGTGTTTGGTGAGGAGGGCGGCTAGTCTCCCTGGAGGATTTAAAAACAAAACCTTCCAAAGGGCGAATGAACTCTTTTTCTGGGTCAACGGCCAACTAGCGCCGTGTATATTTGTGTGTGTGTATATGTGTATTGGGGTGGAGAGGGCTCCCGTAAGCCGTGCTGAAGGCAAACTTTCTAGGAGAAGCAAATCTCTGATTTAAAAAACCATAAAGTGGGAGACCAGTACCCGCATTAAGCTGGTCTGCAGTTTAATTTGTTGCTGGCTATCTTGCTCTTGCTTGTTGCTGGATCTCAACATTTTTAACCGAGAGAGAGACTTAGCTGTCGTACAAAGCTAACATCATCTTTGTATAGATACTCCCTCAGGCATTTGGGCTCATGGATTTAAAATGTCTGAGGAAGTGGCACTCGTCTGACAAGACGTTGCAATCATCATCATCATATGTATATATGTATATATATATGTATATATATATGTATATATATGCATATATATATGTATACGTGTATATATATATGTATATATATGTATATATATGCATATATATATGTATATATATGCATATATATATGTATATATATGCATATATATGTATATATATATGCATACATATGCATATATATATGCATATATATATGTATATATATATGCATATATATATGTATATATATGCATATATGTATATATATGTATATATATATGTATATATATGCATATATATGTATATATATGTATACATATGCATATATATATGCATATATATATATATATATATGCATACATGTATATATATGCATATATGTATATATATATATATATATATAAATTCAGCATGGATTTACTCATTCTCCTACTTCACTCCCTGTTCTAAATGTTTATATATATATATATATATATATATATATATATATATATTGATATATAATACGATATTTAAGCTACACAGAATTTTCCGCACGAAAAGGACGAAACGCAGAAAATTCTGTGTATTTTAAATTCCATATATATTTCGATAACTTAATACCTAGCTTTACTGTCATATTGAGCACTTTTGAAGTAAATACTAAAGATCAATACATAAAATATAGAGACACGTTAACTAAGATATACATATATAAATCTATCTAACTTTATATATAGATCTCTCTCCCTTTCTCTCTCTATACATATATGTGTGTATGTACATATATGATTGCTTGGTAGACATAGAAGATCGGAAATTTCTGGATGTATGGATTTACACATAGAAAAATGTAAAAGTAATGGAAACATTCGTAGACACTATTTTTTTACGTCGTTCTAACAGCAAAATTCTTCTTTCTTTTCGTTCTCTTTCTGACTTGATAAAAACGATTCCTTTTTTTTCGTTTTACCTTTCTTTCAGACCTTATTTACTTTCCTTAAATTAAGCGCCATATTAAAAATGAACGAATTAATTTCGGAAGTTTCATGCAGAGACGGTTTGACGCCTTTGTCAGATAAAATGTAATAAAAAAGAAATCAATATAGACGCAATAACATAGCACAAAAAAAGGAAAAAAAAAGAAAAAAAAAGAAAAAAAAAGAAAAAACAATAAAAATCTAACCTAAATCAAAACGAGGCTAATTAAAACGCTGGATAAAAACGATGAAAGTCTGAGGCGAATATGGTGGCCATAACAAAGGAAGCGAAAGAGATGAGAAGGAGAAAATATTTCGATTAATAAATGTGATAATATAAATATCATTTTATTATTCTTTCGTGCATGTCTAATAATATTATTTTAATAAAAAATTATAATTAATTTCCAGAATAAGAGCCGGTTGGAGATACTCAAAAGACGATTAACATACCCGTTATGTAGTGGACACCTTATTTATATGTCTATGCATACTTGTTACTGAACGCATGTAATTTAAACATGGGCAAACATATGACAGGACAGGACAGGAGTAATTCCAGTTTCATATACATTATAAGAGGTTCAGCCGCAATGAGTCAAATTCATATACATTTATTTATAAATTATTCCATTTTCTATAATAAGAGATTGATAACGGACCAGTAAATACACGATATGCCAAAAAGAAAAAAAATGAAGTATATATATATATATATATATATATATATATATATATATATGTATATATATATATATATATATATATATATATTGTTTGTTAGTTTTTTTTAGCAATACGTTTTGAATGAATTCAATTATTTACATGAAAGTACATTTTTACCTAAATGCGAGTTGGAAATAATTTTCCCTTTGACCAAATTGGTATCGGCATATGTATTGCTTTTAATATATATATATATATATATATATATATATATATATATATATATATATATATAGTAAGTTATGAAATATATATGCCAATTAAGCTACACAGAATATTCCGCGTTTCATCCACGCTAGGATTCGTCAGGATATGCATAAGCCTGACGAATCCTAGCCTGGATGAAACGAGGAATATTCTGTGTAGCTTAATTGCCATATATATTTTATAACTTACTACCTAGCTCTACCTATGTATTGTGCACTATTGAAGTAAATACTTAAAGTTTACGGATAAAATTATACTTTCGTATATTAATTTATGTGATTAAATGAAGTAGTCATATATATATATATATATATGTATATATATATATATATATATATTTACATTTATATATTTTTAATAAATAAACAAGTGAAGCATGCATTGTCTCCCGTGAGTGCACAGTTAACGAGGCATAAAAATAACAAAGTACAGCATTTACCCCCCCCCCATTAAACCCCAAATGTCCTTAGGAGACGTCAAATCCTGGTGAAAATGAACAAACGGTGCAGTTTTAGGCCTTTTAGTTTTGCATCATGCAAAAGAAAAAAAAAAAGATATGACCAAGGCTATCATTTCCCCCCTCCTCAATTTAGCCCCAAGAGTCATCGAGGCCTCAACGTATTTAAATTTGATATAACACCATGGAAAACGGCTACATATACATACACAGAAAATTTTGGAGAAACATGGTAAAATAGTCCCAAAAATGGAATGTTTTGTTAGCACTATCAATAGTTTTACACACTCTTTATTTGTGGCTAAACCTAAATGTAGATTCTATGAACAAAGAGTCTTTCTTAAAACCGCACGCTTATGGAACTCTCTTCCTTTGGTCTGCTTTCCAGCTGACTACAATCTGATTGTCTTCAAGTCCAACGTAAACAAGTTCTTGATGAACCGTCCCCCTAAATAATCCAACAAAAAAATTCCACTACCTATGTTTACTACGCTATAATCACATTGACTAAGGTATACCCATTAACCCTTATCCTTGAGTTGCCTCCGGGCCTTGATAAGTGGTGATTCCCGTATAAAAAAACAAACTTAACATTCTTTATCGTAATTTGGAAATAAACAACAATTAACTTAAATAAACGCGTATAACTACCATTGATATAAAAATGATTCCAAAGCCGAATTCCTGCAAACAAAATTATTCCAAAATTTAAAAACTAAAAGAAAAATTCTTAAATTTAAAAACAAAGCGGATTCCAAACTAAACACACACACACACACAAAACATAAATATAGCACCTATTCAATACATTCTTGAAAACAGAATAATACAACATTGGTGAATCTCATTTATTTACCCGTCCATCTACATCTTCTGTTGAAGGCTGGGACCTGATTCTTAAAATATCATTACGCGCTAGACGCAAACAACGGTGAATGAAAAGGACAGTTCTGAGACCATCGACCGAGGCAAGCGCGAACAACAAGCTGTCTACACGCAGTCTTCCTTCCTCCATGCCACCCCCCCGGAACTTACCCATTCCAAGTGTCCATCAGTCAATTCACTTGACCGCTAATGCTGGAAATTAGGACCAGAAAGCGGAAAAATGGGTGTCAGCTGTTCCGAGAGGATACTGGGAAAGGGGACAGTTTTCTGAGCAGAAAAAAGGGGTAAAGAATGAAGATGGCCGTCGCCGAGAAAGGGAGCATATTCTAATAAACGGAGAAATAAGCAAGATTTCTTTATGTGTTCGTTTGTTGACTTTCATTCGCATCCATATTTATTTTGTTTGCGTAAGTTAGAGTTGATAAGGTGGACGCCAGCCGGTACCTCGACGAAAAAGGTAAGACCAATACGAAACACTTTTGAGAAGCATAGCATAATTAAGTGGGCATCAACAACAACAGCAACAACGATAATAATAATAATAATAATAATAATAATAATAATAATAATAATAATAATAATAATAATCAAAGAACAGAAAAATGAAAGCTCTAACCAGACCTCCACTTAATGGAAGCGAAGGAGACTAGGACCTTAGAAAGGCATATTGCCACCCAAATTTGGGTAACGGCCATTGGTCTTCACTAGCGAGAAATCTGTGATAAGCTGTTATTTCGATCATTATTGTTTTTGCTATCGACTGTTGAATTAAAAACAAAAAAAAAATAATAAACAAAACAAAAAAAGCACAAAACAAAAAAAAAAACAAAAAAGAAAAGACACAAACCAAACAAAAAAACGTTAAGCGGACAAGTTATTGTATATCATTGGAAGGCGTCATTATCTTTCACCATAACAGTCTGTGTGTATGCATTTGATTTGAATCAGGTCCAAAGACCAAAGGGTAATTCTTTTGCCATAACCTCCGGAAGACCTGTCCCTTGCGCTGTGACATACAAGTAACCAGTGTGCTGTTATGATTTTCTGTACCAGAAAAGCCACACATGCGCCTGACTAACATCCAGTGTCTATCTGGTGACCATAGCCATTGTGTCATATTGTTAACCAAGAGCAAACTATGGTCTCCATTTTTCCTTTGGGAGTTTGGCAACAAATGGAATGACACACTGGTTATTCGTTCCCGGACGGTATTTTATTTCTCAGAGAGAGAGAGAGAGAGAGAGAGAGAGAGAGAGAGAGAGAGAGAGAGAGAGAATGTTGAATGACGAAAAATGAGACGATTGTATAAAATATTCATTTATTAACAAGAAGATTGATAAAACATGCTCCACTATAAAATATTGACGGAAAGGGATGATGATACTAGTAAGAAGCTAATGGAAAAGGACTACATAAATATACATGACTGCAATGGGAAGGCAGTCCACCGGGAACTATGCAATGTAATATGAAAATGACAGATTCCACTTGAGCGAGGACAGTACAAACGGACAAAAGCATCTAAGCAAAGAGAGCAGAAGTAATAATATTCAAGCTGAAGTAAAGACATGTGAAAATGTAAACTTTGCCGTAGCATTTCACTGGGCAACAACTATGGAGGCAGAAAAACTACGGGAAACTTGCCAGATTGCTGAAATGAGTAGGGAACGCGAAGAAAGTTATTATAATATTGTAGCTGAACTGAACAACAAAATACAAAAAATAGAACGAAAAAACAAACAAAAAAAAACACAGTGGCTTACCTGATAATTCAAAATAAGCCGGAAGTCATAGCTAGAAGCACAAGCATGCTCAGACAGTACACTTTATAGTTTTGTTACGAGTTCTATATGCAAATTTACCAGCCGAGTAAGATGTATATATTGAGTGATCTTAGCAATTAGTTGATTTGGTTTCTTTTCTTACCTTTGCAGTTGCGTAGTACTATGGTGCGATGTGGAGGAAGAGACTACGAATTTTCGACTAATACGAATAATTGAAGAAGTGCTAGGAACAGATAAGTAAAAATACGAACATAGACGAAAAGAATTTGAAGTCACAGGGAATATTAACACTAGACAACAAATGGAGAGTTTTAATAAGGAAACTCTTCGATTGCTTAAACTGATCCGCATAATTTGGCGAACCAAACAAACCGCAGTTAAGTTGGAAAAGATATAAAAAACATAAGAACATTTTAAAAGGTTTTTGTAACCTTGGGGAGCCTTATTAGTAACTAGCTTCGGTACGCGGCGTTGCCCGGGCGTTTTGAGCTGTGTGTTGAGTAAAAAAAAAAGTGGTAATTGGCAGACAGGCTCGAACCCGTACCGCGAAGGAGGAAAAAAACGTGACACCTTTGCCGTTGCGTCCATCGCCAACACTGGAAGTTCCGAAGGTTTAGATCAAGCCTAGTCAATCGAAAAAAAGGGATGACTTTCGAAAATATCGGCAAAAAAAAGCCATCTCTTTTTTTTTTTTTTTGCTCAACACATACCTCTAAAGACCCGGGCAACGCTGGGCACCCAAGTTAGTTTTAAAATAAAAAAAAAAAATTATTTTTGCAATAAAATGTGATTGCTACTTATTTTATGCAAGTGTTCAGTTACACCACTGCGCTCCTGCCTGTAATGACATCGAAAGAGAACTCAAAGACCCACTAGCATATGTAGCCGACGACGTATCAACCTCTTGATCTAAAGGGAATATGCATATCGCTGCATTGTGTCTAACAGCAAGGCATCTGGTTACCGTGCCGACAACGTAACAGCCATTCCAGACAACACACAAACTTACTCTACTCGGCAAGCGATAGCAACAGAAAAGTCTAATGGTCGTTGTTAGTAAGAATTTAATGGTAGATTGCCGGTGTGATAACACAAAACTGTTTGGAACAATTATTGAAAGTGGTTCGAAGTATAAAAATGTGAAGAAAATTGTTATCACTCAGTGTCCAGGGAATACCACATGTTATTGCGAGCAAGTAATCAGTAACAATGACTATGGAAACTCCTGGTGAGTAAATACTATTACTGGTACTACTCAAAGAACTTAAAAAAGAATAAAAATAGGAAAAATCAGAATCAAGGGAAAGATTGAGACTATACAACACACAGTAATGGTGAAACCAGCTGAAATGTCAAGGAAAACCCTCGAATACGGAAACTAATCCATATGAGCTATGAACGCTAATTGGCTATATTGAAACTGCAACAAAAGTAAAAAAAAGATGGAGAAAAATCACATGGAACCAAGAAAACTGAAACCACAAAACTGTAAGTTAACTACACCCGCCCTCCTAATAAAATGTAGTGTCATCATCGTCTGGTACCACATTTAAAAGTTGTGAAGGCTTTAGGAGTATAGAAGGGACGAGGCGAGCAATCACTACCCAGACCTCCACTGGGTGAGTGTGAAGAGCACTAGAATCTTCAGGAGGCTTATTACCACACCATTTCCACTAAAAACAAATGATCGTTGTCTGTGGGAAGTCAATAGCAAGTGGATATTGCCATAACGCAAATTCATTTGCAAAGATTATTGAAAGAGAAGGAGAGTATACGGAATCTGGAAACATGTGTTGTCATCCAGGCCCCAGGAACACCACGGAGTGTTGTCAGTAAGTGATTTCTGATAATATCCTGTGTGAGAACTCCTAGATACTACTACTACTACTACTACTACTACTACTACTACTACTACAACAACAATAATACTATTACTAACAATAAATAAACAATGAACAAAATATGAGGGCACTAGTCTCGGCTGAAAGCAAAGACAATAATCGTGAAAGATGAAAAGGAGTGGAAAGACAGAAGTGAAATCACTAATCAGACAACCACTGAAAGAGTGCGGTGATTACTGGAACATAATGAAGGGTTAATGGCATCCAAATTCCAGAAATAATTAAAAAGAAAACACTAGACATTGCCAGCGAAGAATTAATGATAAGCGGCTGTTGCGATAACGCAAAACGTAATGGTTAGTGATAGAGGTGGAATGTAGTGAGTATCTTCAGAGATTGTTGTCACTTAGACTCTCGGGAATACCACCATTTATTATCAGTGATTAATCACTGATGATGAGCTGTGTAAAAACTACTACTACTACTACTACTACTACTACTACTACTACTGCTGCTGCTGCTGCTACTACTACTAATGATAATAATAATAATAATAATAATAGTAACAACAATAATAATAATAATAATAATAATAATAATAATAATAATAATAATAATGAGATAGAGAACGACAAAAACAAAACCAACTGCAACAACAAGACTAAAAAAATTTCAAAGAACTAGGAAAAATACCGACAACTTTGAAAAAAAAAAAAACAATGGGAGAAATTGGAATCAGGGGAAAGAATAATAAAATACCACCAATAGCAATAATGAAACAGTTAAAATTCCAAGGAAACCCTAGAATGCGGAAACACACTGACATAAACTACGAACACTAACCAGTAACTTGAATGCTGCAATAGAAATAAAACAAAAATAATTAAAAAAACACGACCACAAGAAACACAAAGAAAACCGAAATCGCAAAATAATATGTTTACCCTCCCCCCCAAAAAAACATGATTGCGCCAAACGAAAGAGTTGTAAAGAGCAAAGGAAGTTCAAGGAGGGGTAGCATTACTGGTGAGCTCGGAAAAAATAAACTTTAAAAAAATATCAATGGCCGATGTCAGTGAGAAATCAATGGTAAGTGGCCATTGAGATAACGTGAAGGTACGTAGAGTTGTTGTCACTGACAACAAGAAACACCATGAGTTAGCTGATGAATAATTATAATCGAAAGAGACCGAATAACAATTAATTTAATTTTAATAGTCTACGTAATTAACAGTGTTTTTTGGAAATAATTTTTGTTTTCAGAAATATAATTCATACGATACGTATATATATATATATATATATATATATATATATATATATATATATATATATATATATGAGAGAGAGAGAGAGAGAGAGAAAGAGGGAGAGAGAGAGAAAGTTAAATTATTCTTTTTCTTTCTCTTCTTTCCGGGCAACGCCTAGACATAGGTCCTGCTAATAATACATACTAAGAATCTCTTTGTAACATTAAAAGGTGCATGAAAGAGACTGAGATAATGGGTGTCGGAGAAGGAAAGCCAGTAGCCAAACCACATTGAAGAGTTAGGGGAACACTATATTTGATAAGCAAATTGTAACTCATATTTTAGTTATCAACAAGAAATTATCAGTTAACAGTTGTTGTAAGAACACCAAGTGAGTAAGATGATAGTTTAAATTGCAAGTAAATTCTGAAAATGTATTTTATCCCCTTTAACTTATATATAGAAATGATGCAGAACGCTTACATTTTAAATGAAAAAAATAATTTGTATATTATTTACAGCCCAAAACTAAACGAAATCAACACCAAAGGAATTGGAAATTGCCATATGTTTTGTCAGGCTTAATAGATAATGAAATGATGGATGCATCTGGAAAACTTATTCGGTTTCAAACTGAAAAAAATGTAGATCAAATTTAATATAAACTTCGATGAAATCAATTGAAATTAAATTTTTGTTTTTGATAATAGAAGTTAAATATTTGACCGAATCAACAGATTTTAGTATGTACTCTTTTCTTAACAAACCAATTGATGTCAAATTTTTTTAATCTCCAAGGTTGAGCTTTAAAGGATTCTTTTTTTTTATATAAAACAAAACATATATCTACTAGTATCATGGAAAACATAAGGAAGTCTTGTGAACTAATGTTTCATTTGTGAAAAAAGTAATTCGTCTTCATACAGTGAAATATCGTAAATTTTGAGATTTGGCTTGAGTAATTAGCCATATTTGAAAATAAGCAAAAAAATTAAATAAAGAAAAGATGATTTAAATATAAAGGTTATCATGACCTATCTTTATATATATATATATATATATATATATATATATATATATATATATATATATATATATATATGCTGATGAGGAGACCTTGCTTACCAAAAAAACTATATATAATTATTCTACATAACTTGATGTATACCACAAAAAAAGCATTGTTTTCCGAAACGATCGTACAGATAATTGATTTTGTTGTTGTTCCTTCTTATGAAACGGATTTTTAATTTAATTAAAATTTGATTTTTAAATTTTAAATTATAAATCACATTACTTAATATTGAATTAGCTCTAGGACATTTAACTATCGAGCTTATTATATATCTAAATTACAACGAGCACTTTCTATTTCCTGTATTTTAATTAAACTAGTAATGTCACTGTTACATTAAAATACACTCAGCTCTTTAGACTATTGTTCTAATCTCCTTTAAATTATATATATATATATATATATATATATATATATATATATATATACGCCATAATCGCGTTGATTCACCGGTTCTCGTCAGATTTTTTTTTTTACACGGTAGTCAACACTTATCAAGGCCAGGAAGCCACTCAGGAATAAGGGGTATTGCAAGTACAGTACGTTAGTGTGGAGATTTGAAAGTGTTTACTTAAGGGGGCGGTTCATTAGGAATTTGTTAACGTTGGACTTGAACACATCCAAGTTGTAGTCAGGTGGGAAGCAGGCAGACGGAACAGGGTTCTACAGGCGTGCAGTTCTAAGAAAGAAGCTTTGTTCATGGAATCCACGTTTTGATTTAGGCACAGATAAAGAGTGGGGGAAATTTTTCACAGTGGATTCAGCTAGACGGGTGTTTTTCGTGAAAGATTGGCGAGGGGGGACCAGATATTGGAGTTCAGACGAGCACTTGCCATGGAAATAACGATAAAACAAGGATAGGCTCGCAAAGTCTCTTCTGTGGGAGAGAGGTTGCAGGGTAGAGAAAAGTGCATCTCCCACTAAGCCACGAAGTCGATTTTGTACTCTGTCAAGGCAGGATAGGCTGTTTTTAGCAGCTCCTGCCCAGATATGGCAACAGTATTCCATCTTTGGACGTACTTGGCTTTTATATAGATAGAGAATTGCATCAGTACTGAGATATCTTCTGGAGCGGTAGAAGGATCCCACCATCTTTCCAGCGACCTTGGCAACAGACTTGATGTACGTGTTCCATTTCAGATCAGGAGTAAAGGTCAAACCCAGAAGCTTGTAAAAAAACACGGGGCCTCTCCCAGACGAGAGACATCCATCCCAATTGATGCCAGATGGGGATCAGAGCATTGATGATGTAAGGATGGGAGTTTGGTTTTAGATGCATTAAAGGTAACCAGCCACGTCTTCCCCCACTGAACCACGCGCTCAAGATCAGAGGAGAGAGAATAAGAGAGAACTTTGTCATTTACAGCCTTTGATGTGTTGCCGTAGATGATCGTGTCATCAGCATAGATGTCAACGAATGATTTAAGTATGTGTTTAGGGAGGTCGTTGATGTAGATCAGGAAGAGAGTTGGGCCCAGGATTGACCCTTGAGGGACTTCAGCATTAATACTGCAGGCCTCTGATTTTTGTCCATCGACCACTACTCTTATGAGCCTATCG
Source organism: Euprymna scolopes (assembly GCF_053919585.1). Classification (NCBI taxonomy): domain Eukaryota; kingdom Metazoa; phylum Mollusca; class Cephalopoda; order Sepiida; family Sepiolidae; genus Euprymna; species Euprymna scolopes. The sequence continues at coordinate 158,345,747 of NC_136484.1, read as the reverse complement.
GAGAGTTAAACAACGTTGAGCCTGGTTAGTATCAGATGGGTGACCATTTATGAATTCTAGGCGCTGTGTGTGCTCTCCGCTTATCTCGGCATTTTTTTCCAGTCGTCCTGTACTTTCCTTGCCACTGGTGTTTAACAATGTCCTCTTAGGACAGGTGTGGTTGGAGATTGCGCACCCCCTGCGACAAAAATTTTACGCGCAAGCAACCATTCGTGGGTATCCATAGTCTGTCCAAGACTGAAAGATCCTGCACACACACACACACACACACACACACACACACACACACACACACACACACACACACACACATATAATTGCAGTTTTTCATTTTGTTTTATACATTTAATGTATTACTTGGTTACTTTAAGTCAAAAACTAGGAATAAACTTTGATGGTATATCGATGTAACGTAAGCAGCTTTTAAAAAAAATTTCGGTCAGTTAAGTGCTTACTATACGAAATACGATATTTTGAACGCATACATATTTATTGTCATCCAGGTTATCAAGAAGTGTCTTTATATATATATATATATATATATATATATATATATATATATATATATATACACATATATATATATACATATGTATATATATATGTATATATATATGTATATATATATTCATCTATACGTATATATACATAATTGCGTTTTTATTTTTGTTTTACATTTTTAATGTATTCTTTCGTTCACTTTAAGGTTACTTCTTTCTTTCTACAACTTAGCGACGAACAAACACGAACACCTGTTCTATTCGGAACACAATGAACCGCAGGCCCCTACAATGATCTCTTCGACAATTAATGACTTTTCGACATTTCTAATTATTAGATGTGATTTGTGATGGCAATTTACCCCCTCTCCAGAAACTCCCAGTCGCAGACACTTCTATATTGCAGTTAATGGTTTTGGACTTAGAATCAGCTCGTACCAGATGTCACTGTGCTTTCCTTACAGCGGATTCATTCGCTTACAAGAGCTACACCAAATGGAAGTCCTCTTTTGTTGTGAATAGAAATGCAGGTAACTCTGAGGTGCTTATCTACACTTCTACACAATATTGTATGTGACGCGAGATTGGTTTAACGCAGAGGAACACAGCTCCTATAAAAGGGGGCACTCTGAGAGCTTGAAAACTTTACCGTGGTCTCTATCGTCAGAATTGACTAATGCAGGCGTCCCAGGACGTGGGCAATAAACTAATTTCTTTACTCAAATGAATAGGTAATGCCTGGAAGATTAAAGTCAACAAAACCACTCTTTATTCTGATAGGAACTCGACAAATGTGATAAATAATTAACGAGATTGTATAAACAAAATAGAGTCTGACAATCATTTACAAAATGTAATAGATATGCAAGATTCAAATCTAAGTTATTTTAAAAAAAGGGTCATCAACTATCAAGATCAAAAATCATTCGAGGATAAGATGAAAATGAGATGGAATAATCTCTCTTTCTATATATATATATATATATATATATATATATATAAATAAAATGAATTCCCGTCTGATTTTGACATTAATAGGATTAAAAATCAAGATATTTCATGCAAATATAATATGCACAAACGACAGAACAATATCTGAGGTGTGTTATAGGCTTATTATTTCTCAAATTCCTCGATAATCTTAGATTTCTATACTTTTTCTGCTGAGAAGTCACGGCCAAAATCGGTTAAGATCAATGGAAGTGGTAAAATATTTTCTCTCTAATAAATTCCTCCTCCCCCTGCCACCACTTAACACCGTTTGGGGATCGTTCACAAGGAACAGTTGAGAAGAGAACACCGGTTTGGCTTCGTAGTTCTTTCATGTGAAGTTATTTAAAATCACTAAACTAAGCTGCAGTGCTCTGTGGCGTAGTGGTTAGCGTGCTGGACAATTCACATTATATTTTCACGTTCGCGCCGACCTACCGTAGTCGTTTTTTTTTTCCTAAACAACTGGAATGGACTTTTCTTGGTGGCCGAACTGTTAACGTTGCAGATGTTTTTTTTTTTCACACTTTATTTTCCTACTTTTACTCATGACTCCGGGTTTGATCCTTCCTACTTACCTACCATAACATTTTTTAAAACTCCCCCCCCGTCCCGGAAACAAACACTCGGGCAACGCCGGGTACCCCCGCTAGTTATTAATAAAGAAACGAAGAACTGATAATAGTCAATAATCTCTGCGATTTTGGACTTCCGGTTCCCACTATTTATTTGACTGGATAATTAAGTGTGACAGAAAGCCATTTTTAGCATTGAAAAAGTGGGGCTGATCAGTCATCTTGCACATACTTTGTTTTAAAAAGATACGTAAAAAAATCAGGAAGTTTTGATTTGCGCATTTTACCTAATGACCAAAAACTGAATGTTGTTTATTTACGCCTTCGAGTTGGGCATTGCGGACTGAATCAATGAAGTTTCCTTAAAGACCAGAGGTATAATAAGTGAATGAATTGATTACGGGTTATGTTTATTGTTAGTCTCCCCCATCGTACTTTCTATTCTGCTTTCTTTGAGGTTGATGTTTGCTGATTCATGCCAGTTTTTCTTTTTTCTTTTTGTGAATTCCTGGTATTGAATAGAATTCGACTAAGGATTTGAAATGAAAGAAAACTAAAAGCAACGCTTAATCAACAAAGATAAAAAAGGGGGCGAATATGATGTTTATTCAGTTTTGGAGAACAGATTACAAGAGTTAGCTATTTATTGCTTCGTTCTATTCTATTCTGCACTGTTGCAATCCACGATTTCCCAATCACCAACCATCTGTTATTGTTGTTCTTATCTTCTTTTTCTTCTTCTTATTATTATTTGTACTCACTAGGAGTTCTATAGTTCAGAATAAGCTATTGCTCACTAACGATAACAGCTTGTGTCTAAGCGACAACAAATCTCCATTGCAAATGATTTTGCGATATTCATCACTGTCATCACTATGTGCACGTGTCTTTATTATTTTATTGATGGAGGGGAAACTCTCTCCCGGTGCACTGCGACGGGTCCACAAATAAAGCAGACAATCGATTTGATTGAAAAATAGACGATTTCATCGATTTTGATGACAAAAAAATATGAGAGAGAGCTAGATTTCTTTATCCCTATGCTATCTCGAGTTTTCTTGCTAGTACACACACACACACACACACACACACACACACACACACACACACACACACACACACACACACACATCCTTTTTTCTTCAGACAAGTAACCAATCCTTCTCATGAGTTTATCTTACTCAGTAAATTTTATTCTTTTTTTCTATTCCATTTTCTATATCTATACTTTTATCTGACTCTACCTCCTCAGCGTATGTCCATTTTTCTTATCATTTTATATTCGACTTTTGTTCGCGTCTCTATCTTTCGTTCTTTTGGTTCATTTTCACTCTTGTGTTTCCGACCCTTCTTTTCTCACGCATGAACGAAGTTTACCGTAAACAGCCTTCCTACGCCATCTTCAATCATCTTCCCAAGACGCAGACGGAAGCAGTAAAAATATCAATGTCGATGGCTTACATATATTTTTGGTCCTCTTATTGGCCACAGTCCAGCAGAGGGAGCGACTAAGATCAACGTGAGTGGACAGAGCAAGCAAACATTCTTATGTGTAAATAAATCAACGGACTGTTTGGACAAACCAAGGATTTAGCAAATGAAGGTGTGGGTGGAAATGTTCTATTTGACCAATTGTGTGCGTTCGTGATATTCCTTATTTGAGCTTGTATTTTCTTTAATTTTAGACAGTTTGAGATCGGACCGAATGACCAAAGAAAAAAATAACTAAAAACAATATATGCATTTCCGACCATGCATGGGTATTGGTTAAGACGTTTGTCACAATAAAAGAGCAAGAAGTCTTCCAAATTATATTAATATGTTGTAAGAATTTAATGTAGTTTACTTAAAGAATTGTTTAATGTGTATATAAAATTAATTTATAGAAGGCAATACAATGAAAAGATGTATAACAGTCAAATGTGTTATGCAATTATCGACTTTTTATTAATACGATGTATATATATATATATATATATATATATATATATATATATATATATATGTTTCCCCCAATGGAGGACAGAGTAAAACTTTCTGCTACGGTTTCTAATGATCTCAAATATATATATATATATATATATATATGTATATATATATGTATATATATACATATGTATATATATATGTATATATATACATATGTATATATATGTATATATGTATATATGTGTATATATATGTATATATATATGTATATATATGTATAGGAAAGAGTAAAACTTGCTGATACGGTTTCTAATGATCTCAAATTACAGGAAGGGGAGATTTGATTCCAAATATTTCTCATATCTTATATCTCCCCTCTTTTGAAAATAGGGTACGATTATGAATATCTCTAGTATCATATAATCCTTATACACTGTTAAATTTCCTTTACGTATGAAAAGCAAAATGAAGGAGATATAAAATATGAGAAATATTTGTAATCAAGGCTTCTCTTGTTGTTATTTCAGATCATTTGAAACAGTAGCAGCAAGTATTAGTCTCTCCTCCATCAAGGTCAGATGTTTTGAGGAAATACCAGATATTTTGTAATTTATATACAAAACTAGGAAAGCAAATGACTATTATTGAAATATTGGTAAGGGTGCGGTCTCTTTCCTACAAAAAATCCTTTAAAATTACGGCTTTGTAGATTTTCGAGTGTGCTGAAAACGAAAATCAATAAAATCCCAGGAAAGGCGTAGTTTCCAAGATATGAAGAAATTATAGTTCTAAAAAGAGGGCGATCATTTTTAATATTAATTTTACGTAAAATGAACACTAACATTATAGTCACTTCTGTTATTTCTTTTTAGCGGTGATGTTTATTTGGTAATTGAAGCCTGGTAGACCAGCACAAAACCTACCTTAAAAAACTTGTTTACTATAGGTTTTTCGGTGTAATGAAAACGAATATAGTATTTAAAATTTCCCGCAAATAAGCATTTTCCGGTTATTAAGCAATATAATTCATTATGTCGTAAGTGGTAGTCATTGTTGTACGCGGAAACGCGCGCATATTTTTGCTTAATACCCGGAAAATTACTTATTTGCGGAAAAACTTAAATACGATATTCGTTTTCAGCACACTCGAATGCCTATAGACAACAACAACGTTTTTAAGGTAGGTTAGTATGTTGGTCTGCCAGGCCACAATAAACACCACCCCTAAAACAATAACAGACCATCCCTCGAAAAGTTGACCATAAAGTAGGTGCTCATTTTACATTAAATTAATATTAAAGAGTGATTCATCACTTTTTGAAACAATGATGAGCGACGTTAATTGCGAATATCATATAGCACACTGCACAATTCAGGTCATTAACTTTATAGGGGGCCTTCATTTCTTAAATTCTGATCAATAGTCACCGATATTTCGAACTTATAAAATTGCCAAGAAAGGTGGTATATCCATATCTGGATATATCTACACTCGTAGCCAAATTGAATGTCGAAATGCTCACATTTTTTGTTCTATAGTAGGAAAATACATGAAAATTTTCAGGCTTCTTGAAGATTATAATATCATTCTATGGCTATAATTTTATGACAATTGGTAAAGAAGAACCTATCATTTCAAACCAATAAAATATGCCAAATTTGCCTACATTTGTATAGATAATGTCCTAATAGGCAGCTTCGGTTTTGCTGCTTCATTTCTCTCCCCTACATGTGTCGATTTTGCTGCTTGGTTGTCTTCCCTACATTTTCTGGTTTCGCTGCTTCGGTTGTTTCCCCTGTGGCATTGCCAGATCACTTATATATATATATATATATATATATATATATATATATATATATATATATATATATATATGATATTGAATTCGTACTTATGTCAGTGTGGTGTGATAGAATTCCGTATGATATAATTCAGGATCATTTCCTTCATCATATGTGTGTTCTTTAATTTAAACGTGCATATAAAAGGAGAATATACCGGCAGACATTAGACTAGGCAAGCTAGGTCGTTTTCGCCCCTCTTCTGCTTTGGAATCTGCTATTGGCCAACATCTAATTGAAAATCCAGCTTGTGCTTATAAAATGAATTGTTTCAGAATATTGCACTTGGCTTACTCTCCAAATCATTTACAGATTTTGTGAGTCACTCTCAATTTTTTCACGCAAGCCGTCGCTTTGCCGACAGAAATAACGTGTTAAATCATTAGATTTGCCAGGAGAAAAAATGTAATCGTTCCCATATCCCCTCCGTCTCAATTGTACGTATATTTTATACTAGCAGTATTACCCGGCTTTGATCTGAGGGTGTTTATATGCATTTTTATGCTTATTATATATTCTTATATTGATCTGTATATTTGGTAATTCCAATATTTTCTTTATTTTTTTATAATCCTAAAATTATTTCGGTAAATTTCGGTAATATTGACACTTTACTGATCAACGGTGCCCCCACACAGTGAATGCAACGTGCCAGAAACAATCCAATTTCTCTGATTTGTCTTCTTAGCAGTTCAAAACTAACTACTTTTGCGAGGTTTGGGGGGTCATGATTTCTTGATTCATATGCGACAGAAAACTTAGGACAACATCGACTATCTATTCGATGTAAGAATTTATGTGGTTGTCGCTGTATAGTTCTACAATTCGTCAACTTTATCGAAAAATTCCTTATATCATGTCGCTGGGCATACTACATGTGCTTGGTTGTTGGGGGCTTATGTTTTGTTAAATCGAGATATAAGAAACCTCTGAATCACATTTTAAGCAGATATGTGTGTACATTGGTTTGCAATTTCTTCAGGATCAGTTGCTTATCAATTATAAAGTTTAATTAAAGTGCCGTTTTATTCCAGTTTTATATTGCAAAAATAATAGATATTTTAAAAAAACACACACACATATATTTTCCAATCTGATAAGTAAATTTCTTTCCAGTTAACGAAAAAAAAAACATTAAGAAATTTACCTACGGGGTTTGAACCTACGGACGACGTCATGCAAAAAAGAAAAAGCATAAAAAAACACGTAAATTTTCAAGTCTTATAAAATTCTTTGCAGTTTATGAAAAAATAAAATTAAGAAATTTACGTGCGGAGTTTTAACCTACAGCCCTTGTCATGCAAAAAACAAAACAAAAACAAACAAAAAAAAAACAAATAAGAAAAAAAAGAAAGAAAAACAAACAATCAAAGGAAGACAAAACAAAACGAAAAACACGCTATTAACTTACCCACAATAGAATTTTCACGGCTCGTTGTTCTCTAATTGTTTCTTAGCGACGGCATGGAAAAATGATAGATAAATTAAAATAACGGTTTCGATTATTGATTAATGGTAATTATCGGGGGTATTCTGAGAAAAAACTTAATTAAGATCACTCCCAGACTTACACACTAAAGCTCTGTAAATTTTAAAGAAAAGCTGTTCAACCGTTTTGGAGTCTATAAGGAACGAACTAACACACACAAAGTTGCATCTATATAACTGTAGAGATAGAGATTATTGTATATATAATTCACACGAATTCCCATTCGCTTTTCTTCGAGTATTTGCTATTGCGTGACAAATTAATTCGGTTTTTGCATCTTTCGATTAACTCCTGATGAGTTTGGTGGTGTTAGGGTTTGTTCAGTTATTATTTTCAAAGCGCTGTATAGTTTTTCTACTGTTAAAAAGTTATATATATATATATGGAAATTTATATAGAAATGTGTATAATATATATATATATGTGTATATATATATATATATATATATATATATATATATATATATATACAGCATATCAATTTATTAACACGTTTACATTTTTTTAACTGTTTAAGGAACGAGTGAATAAAAATCTATGAAACTTTGAGAAAGCGCTTACAATAATATTCAGCTACTCCAGTCAGAAAATAAAAGTATGTAAAGCGAAAACTATGGCAGAAGATAGAAAAAAAGACAATATACCCATAACTTGTTTATTGAAATAATTTTCAAACATTAAATGAACTAGGAAAATCCTTAGAACACAATAACTACATAGCAATTCCTACGTTGACATAATTAGTAGGGGATATGCGATCCTCTTTTATAATTAACTTGTAAAAAACATTGGTCCAGAGAATTAGTCAAATTTGTGATTTCGTCAACAGTTATTCCTCACGATGCCTCTTGGAGAGGATCCCACAACTCATCTTTGCTTTTAAATTGGCGTCTAATTGCATAGAGGCCAGGCATTCTGATACTCCAAAGGTTCTCAATTGGGTTCAAATCTGGTGAATTCGCAGGCCACTCCATCTTGCGTAGCCTCGAGAACCCCAGTTGTTGCAAATACTCTTTGCTTTTGCTTGCTGCATGTGAGGGGACATTATCCTGCATAAAAATAATGGTTCTTCTGAACGTCAACCTTCGTATCTTCAGCCATGGTTCAAAGTGGTCTTTCAGAAAAGCTACGTAAGCATTTGGCGTGATTTTTACGCTTCCTCGGCTTCTTCATGGGCTCACTAAATACCTCCGAGAATCCCAACTAAAAGCATTATCCCAGCACCACCTTGTTGTCGCCTTAAACGCTGATGACGATGTCGTCCATCTATAACCCATCGCCTTCTCAAGCCATCCGGGCCATCCAGAGCGACACGCATTTCATCCGTGAACAAAACTTTGGAAAAATCCGTTTTCATGTTGTCCTCTGCCCATTTCAATCGATTTTGTATGTGATGTTGCTTTAATGAAGGCTTTGTCACAGGCTTAACAAACTTTGCTACTTCTTTCAGAAGGTGACATCGAGTACTTTTTGAGACATTGTTCAATCCCGCTTGGTCAAAGACGTCTAAAGTCAGCAATTACGATGGCAAGTTGTTTACATTGCGCGGAACAGTACGAAAATTTCACAGTACGTGCAGCTGAGCATTGCCAACGTTTCCGAAGTTTTTGATACGAAACTACCGGTAAGTTTCTAAAACTGGCAAAAAAGGTTATCTCGTTAATAATTTTACACGCAGTGTATATATATATATATATATATATATATATATATATATATGTATATATGTATATATATGTATATATATACATATATATATGTATATATATGTATATATATGTATATATATACATATATATATATGTATATATATGTATATATATATGTCTATATATATATGTATATATATATGTATATATATATGTATATATATATATATATATATATATATATATAAATGATCGTCGTTTACGATTTATCATTGTGGCTGGAGCTGGATAGGTCAATTTTACAAATATATATGTCAATGTACCTTCCTATCTTTGGTAAATAGAAATAAACAAATGAATCACACACACATGCATGCATATATATATATATATATATATATATATATATATATATATATATATATGCGTGTATGTGTGTGTTTATGTGTGTGTCTTAAATCTTTTTAGTGGAAGTGGGAGCAAATATCAGTTACCTAGACATGAAGCCTAGATATACAACTTCTACGCGCTAGATCTCTTAATTAATAGGACGAGATATTTGCCTCTTATAGATGTCGCTATCTCTCTCTCTCTATCTCTCTCTCTCTCTGTATATATATATATATATATATATATATATATATATATATATATATATATATATCGTAAATAGAGACCCAAAAATAAATAATGTGTACTATAAAGTAGAGCAACAATGCAGAACAATAATAATATATTAATATATGATGTAAAGATAACCGAACGAGAGAAAACAATAGAAAATGAAAAAGTACTGAAAACAAAGAGAATGAACGAGGAAGAGTCTCTTAAAATATTCTTCAGACATATTAAAAAAAAAAGGACTTTCTACAATTACATAATTACACAGGAAGGATATTTGTCAAGGACATCTCGATTTTCTTTTTTAGCAGCATGCAATAAATGTCAGGATACGAATAGAAACTAGAGTATACATTCCAATCTTGTATTTGATCTTCCGGTATGATCCAATTCTTCCAGAGCTGAACACAATCGTGGAGTTTTGACATTTTATAAAAAACTGACTGAAATGTACACCGGCGCATTAGAAACATTAAGCTTATCAACGGTGTTACAACATAGTTAAAGTATTTCTTCGATATTCCAGCGGGTTCTAATCGTATGCAGTAGTACTCGTATCAACCGTACGAGTAGAACAGGCGATGATGATTGCGCCCTAAATCAATTAGTCATTATTTAGTCGTCTTAGCAGCGAGAGAGAGAGAGAGAGAGAGAGAGAGAGAGAGAGAGAGAGAGAGAGAGAGAGAGAGAGTTAAAAGCGAAGCACAAAAACATATGTAATTTAAAAGTTATAAACCTTTTGTTTGCTTTTCTCTTTGTTGTGTTTGCTGTGATAAAAATTCGCTACCGAGACGTTTGGCTCATTTTCTGTATGCGTGGGTGTGTGCAGATATGTAGGTGTGACTTTCGCTCCTAAAATATGTGTGTGTTTCGTTTTCAATCTGCTTTGCTATCTATCTGCATGTCTGTTTATATAAATATGCGTTGCTTTGTTGCTTTGTTTTCACGCATGTTCTTAAAAAATATCTCCCGTCCTATATATTCTATAACTATAATATTTTGTTTTATGCTAACCAATAATAATAATAATAATGTGTTTTCGTTGAATTGGTATTCCGTATCATCCTAATTCTTTTTGTTTTGTGTTAAATTCTTTTTTGAAATTCAACAATTGTTCTGTGTTTCTAATTTTTGAGGTGATCAGTCATATATTGCACTCCCCTGGATTATTCAGACTACTGTTCTCAGCTTCAGCCTATTCTCACAATATTTCGGTTAATGTAACCTCCGATCTTCTTCAGGCGTATTTTATCGAATTCGGGAATCACATAAATCTACAGAGAATTTAGAATGGAACTCTTTATTTAATCCAAAAGAGTTGAATACTTTCGTTTCAGTAGTCATGACCGAGTAAAAGTCTTAATAAATCCGCAACTGTATCGCATGCACTAAAGATTTAATCTCCAACCACCAGTAAAAATTGTCATTTAAAACTGAACTTTTACTCAGTAATTTATTAGTTACATCACAAATCAGTATTGCTCTTATTTGTAACATTATTTGTCATAATTTTATGACGAAGAAGCGTAATATATTAAAATGCCCATTTTTCATTATTGCATCTGAATGAAGTTATCGAATTTTCTCTTGTTAAGTATACACTATTATGTGACAACAACGATTCCGTGTAAAACACATGTGATCTAATCCTGAGCGTAGAGACATTCTTGTATCAAGAAAAAGAACAGCAAAAGAAATGAAATTATCACAGAGAAAAGAAAATTATACAATTGCAAATACTACATGCAGTTTTCTCAAGCAAGAATTATCAATATTAGTCCCGTAAAAGAAGCCTTGAATTGCAAAGAATCCAAGATAATGAATGGTAGAATTAATCTAGTCAAGGTCAGTAGTAGTCCTCTCATAAATAGATGGCCAGCTATGACTGAAAAAAAAAATCAAAGATCTGTAGTATATTTTATACATAAATTCTGGTACCTGATTGATTCGTTCTTATCAACCCTAGCTATAAATAAAGTCATCTAACTAGTTAGGATCATACACAGTACAATTACGCCGAAGAATTGCAGCATAAAATCTTAAGGAAAAATTAAAGTTGTGATTTTGATTATACCTATTCATTTTTCGAGAACTCTGATGTGAAACATGTTTATTCTTTTTAATATAAATTATTGAGCTAGGAACAAATATTGTAACATTTTGTCAATTCTGTGAAATTCACATGATTTGAAAAGCAATAATTTACTTTGAAATATTTTGAAAGGTTACATATTAAATACATGTGAATTTGTAATCGAGTATCCATCTTTTTGAAAGATGAATTATGTATTCTATACTATTAAAATTTGAACATAATTCGTAAATATTCAAATTATAAAACAAGTCGATGTAAGCAGATTTCAGTTACAATAAGTCAACTTTCACTCAAACAGACTAAAAGTTTTATAATGTTGAGCGATTGACTAACCAGTTGGAGGCTAACGGACATAATTTTGCAAATAGACAACAAGAGTCGTAACGGCAGAAGGCCATTTTATTTTTATTGTGACATTTTCGATGAGGGCGTCTAGCTCCAAACACACAGAAAAACACATTGTAGCTCCTTTCAGTCTTGACAGACTATGGATACCTACTGTAAAGGTGCATGCGCGTCGAATTTTATTGCCAAGAGTAGCGCAATCTCAAATCACACCTCTCCTGAGTCGACCTTGTTAAATTCCACGGCAAGTGGAAATTCAAAACGACTGGGAACTCTCTGGTTATCTATCTGATACTAACAAGACTCAACGTTGCTTAAGTTCGGTGATCTGACGAAAACCGGTGTGTTAACATAATTATACCGTACACACACACACACACACACACACACACACACACACACACACACACACACACACACACACACACACACACACGCGCGCGCGCGCATGGGCGTGCGCGTTATATTTCGCTCGTCAAATGAGGTTTAAGTTTATTTAATTAAAAAAAAACAATCTTTGTCATTTCTCAATTTATACACTCGTTGGCGATAATAAAAACGCACGCAGTTGCTTATAAAAATATTTCGTTTATTTGTAAATATAACCTTTCTGTTCTCGAATGAAAGATTGACAAGTCTAATGGCATGCGTGACGGGGGTTAGTGGTGTGCAGAGAAGAATGTTCTGCTTAGCACACCTCTCGTGTTTTTCTCTTGGCTTCTTCTCTGTATCTCTCTTTTTTTTTGGGCCCAGATTACTTCAGCATTCAAACAATGTATTGTTTCACAAATGTGGTCAAACTCGCTGACCAATGATTTTAAGTCATAGAATGTGACCTCCCTTTGCCCTCATCTCCCGGGCCTTGAACCCAAACTTGTAACCGACTTGTTATTTGACGTCACTCCGCAGGGATCTGGATTATCCACTCTCTCTCTCTCTCTCTCTCTCTCTCTCTCTCTCTCTCTCTCTCTATATATATATATATATATATATATATATATATATATATCCATTAACTTTAAAGTTACAAATGTTTTGATAATAAACTACACACATAACTTTGAGATCAATGTATTGTTACTGAATTCGTATTAATATTTTCAAAATATGATGGGATGGGAATATTTTTCTCTAGGATAGATTTATATATATTATGTTTTTTTTTTTAAATAGGAGTAACTACTTATCAAGGCCCAAATGCCACTCAAGGACAAGGGTTAACGAGTGCACAGCAGTCAAAGGGACAATATCGTAGTAATCGTTAGTAGTGGGAATTTTGTAAATTGGATTACTTAAGGGGAACACTTATCAAGAATTTGTTTACGTTGGACTTGAAGACGACCATATTGTAGTCAGCTGGACAGCAAACAAACGAAAAAGAGTTCCACAGGTGTGCAGTTCTAAGAAAGAAGCTTTGTTCATGGAATCTACGTTTAGGTTTAGGCACAGATAAAGAGGAGGGGAAATTATTGATAGTATTTTCAGCTAGACGAGTGTTTCTCGTAAAAGTTGTGCGAGATGGGCCATAGATTGGAGCTCAGACGGACACTTGCCATGAAAATAACGAAAAAACAGAGACAGGCTCGCAAATCACTTCTGTCAAAAGTTGCAGGGAGAGAAAAAAAGTATCCCCTACTAGATTATGAAGTCTATTTTGAACACTGTCAAGGCAGGATAAGTCCTTTTTAGCAGTTCCTGCCCAGATATGGCAACAGTACTCCGTTCTTGGACGTATTTCCCTCTTATATAGGTAGAGAATTTTATCAGCAGTGAGATATCGACTGGATCGGTAGAAATATCCTATAATTTTTCCAGCGATCCTGGCAACGGATTTGATGTACATAATCGATTTCAGATCAGGAGTCAAAGTCAAACCCAGAAGCTTATCAAAACATTGAACCTCCCCAAGACGGGAGTCATTTTTCAACTGATGCGAGATGGGGATAAGAACGTTGATGATATAAAGATAGAAGCTTGGTTTTAGAAGCATTAAAAGTAACCAGCCACCTCTTTCCCCATTCTACCACGTGCTCAAGATCAGAGGAGAGAGAATCATAGAGGACTTGGTCGTTTACAGCCTTTGTTGTGCTGCCATATATGGTAGTGTCGTCAGCATAAATGTCTACGCATGATCTAAGGATGTGATTTGGGAGATCATTGATGTAGATCAGCAAGACAGTTGGACCCAGATTTTTCAGTAATATATATTTTTAAAATATAGGATGGAATAAACAAACTGTATTATTACTATATGTATTATATTAAAAAGAAAATAACGCTTAATATTACGGTAACACTGTTTTGAAATTAGATTTAACCACGACAGTGTAAATAAAAAATATATACAGGGTGAAACGATAAAATTGTCTCCCTAGAAAAGACAACAAAATTCAATTTCCATTTTATGAAAACCGGTTTCTTTTGTTGTTGCAGACCACGTACTTGTTGGCCAGTAGTTTATAAATCCCAAGAGTGATAGGAGCTTTCTATCATGCCTGAAAGTGACACAATGTTCAACGAGCGAGATCAGAGGTTCGCCACTGTAAAAATCACGCTCTCTAACGATCCAAGTTATGACAACAGGACCATTGCCAGCACCTTGAAAATGCAAATCCGGATGGTTTAACGCTTGAGGACATAGCTCAACGAAGTTTCTGGCCACGGGTATAGTCTTCGGTGTAGTTTCAAATGAGGGCCACATTCTGCCACTCATACGTTCGAAGTCGGTTTGAAAGTCAACATCAGAGTGCACCTGGATGTACTGAAGAGTGTGACGATCCCCTATTGTAATTAGTAGGCCGCTGGCAGACCCTAGGTGTGACAGTAGAATCGGCGCCGGCCAAGTCGAAGAAGACCCAGGCTTGGCTTCAGAAAGACACTTGGACTTTGTACCATTCTCTTACTGCGCCCCCTTTCTCCCCCGACCTGGACTACTTCGTTCATACGTCGAGAACATCACCAACATGACCTCCCACAACACCAAAGCCTGCCTGATCGCCGCCATCCGCTGAGCGAGACGGTGATTGAGAATGAAGGCGACTACATTGAATAGATGTAAGCGGTACTACATAATCAAGTTACATGAATTGATATTTTTACATTAAAGGTTTTAAAATAAAGCCGTAGTGTTGTTTTCTTTAAGGCGAAAAATTTATCGTTCTACCTCGTATTTTCATGCTTGGTTTAGAGCGAAGCGTTGTCCTTATAATGCAATATTACATATTAGTGTTATAATATACACAGCCTATCAATTTGTTTTACGCTATATATTAATTAATACCACACATGCGTACTTCTATATTGCGAATACATCTGGAAAACAGATGTGTAATCAAAATAGTGAGACGAATATAGGACAACTGGTTTTCTTCAACTTAGAGCAATCCCTAATATTCTATTATATTATAAGTTAACTCTTTAATGTTGCAATATATTAGAAGTTACAGTAATCTCTGCCTTTAATACCTGATTATAAGTTAAAAATGCCACGAATATCATATATTTATAGGTTAAAATGTCTCTAATATACAGCTTATTTGATAAGTTATTGGAGCCACTAATAATATAGTATACGTAACATACGTCTCTAATATCCTATTATTGTCCAAGTTATAAAAATAGCTAATGTCGTATCATCGTATAAGTTGCTAAAACCTCTATCTTTTTCTCCTATGAGTTACCGAGATCTCTAATATACCATATTTTCATAAAACTTACAGAAGTCGCTTATATTCCACCATCTTATAAGCTTCAGAATTCTATCATATTTCATAATCTTATACGTGTATTAAGCTGTCATGTACAGTAGTCTAGTGTAATAATATAAAACCACCCATGAAAATGTCATTTTATAACATTTTATATCTGCGCCAGTCAAAATTAATAAACAAATTTAATAAGTAAACTATGAACGAAAGGGAATAATATACACAAAATTTAATAATCGTGACGCTTAGGTAGAAATCAATTCAAAACATAAAGTTCAGATTTCGTGGTTGAAGCAAAGTCATAAACAGACACTGAGGAATTAAAATCTAGCAGGGAGACCTGAAGTTGACCGGAAATGAATAAGGATCAACGAATGTTCCACAGTTGCAATTGAAATCGATGAAATTGCCCATTTTTCAATCAAATCGATTGATTGTCTGATCTGTCCGGGACCCATTGCTGTGCATTGAAAGAAAGCCTCCCTGCAGTGAATCATTTCCCATACTGTTGATTTTTACAAAATTATTTTTATATACTGGCTTGAATTAAAATCTAAAACACAAAACTTAAACAGAATCATTAATTTCGAACGCACCTTCGTTTCATCAAAGAACCAACTGTCGATTTTATAAACCCAGCTGTTCTACTTGTGTGTTGTTAAAGCATCTCAATTCCGCTTGCGATGTTAGACTGTATAAGATTGTTAACTCCTGTCAAAATAGTCCTGTTTCTTCTATAATCGGATTTTTTCGATTATCGATTATCGGTACTTATCGGAAGCATTCCGATACAAAACTTATCTAAGAATCACACCCAGACATATGGAGTACATTTGTGTGAAATTAAAAAAAAAAAAACTCGACACAGTCATTTTGAAGTCCATAGGGAACGAACTCTTACACACACAGGAACACAAACAGTGCCTTTTATATTTAAGTATATATATAAAGAACAGTGAAAAATTGTCTTCATCCAAGAATTTAGTTTCTGCGGTTCATCTGTCGAATTGCAAACAAGCGACTATTTTGGAAATAGAATGAATGTATGAAACGATTGCTTGTTTGTGATAGACGATAAGGTAATTAAAAGTGGTGGATAAACGTTTGACTAAAATTGAAAAAAAAAAAAAACGTTGATACAATATACGAAATACGTCAAAATGGTAACACCATTTGAAGCATTACATTATCGAAATAAACCACTAATCGAAAAGGATAAAACTGCTTTATCGGGAAAGTATACTAAGGAGATAATTAAATTGAGAATCAAAAAGTTAATATGAACACAGCCAATATAATGTGCAATCTGGCTTCGTGCAAAAGTGCACTTGTATTAGGATGGTGAATTTTGCTTACAGAAATATTAATTTCTAGATTTTATTTTTAAAGACTCGTTTATAAAGCACAATTTATTATTATAGGCAGTTGAAACATCCTATCAGAATGGCAGCCATGTTACATGGATAACGATTTGAGGAAACAAAACACACTTGAGACTTACTCCTGCGGTGTGTGGGTAGGTATACTTTTAAGTTGTTACAGAAAAACAGGATATGCTTCTGACAACTAGAAAAGGCTTACAAAAATTTGTGTTAAAATTGAAAGTTTATTTGAAAAAAAAAATTATTTGCATTTAGCTGAGGATCTGGTGTTTAGATTAGTAAATAAAATAAACTGCCGGCTTAGAGTTTATCTTAAGGGAGGCGAGAGGTTTTCGGCTGTTAGAAACATTTCATCAATCAACATACTAGTCACATTAACACATTAATACGTTGTTTTTTTTCTTTGTTTATTTCATAGGCCAGTATGTCCTCTACGGTTTGATTCTTACAGTGTCTTGAACAACTGCTTCATGATAACGTTGACCAAGTTATAAACATGCTAAATTCAGCACAATTTCAAACTCTTTCAACCCAAACAAGGTATATTGCCAATTGAACGTAAATGGCTACTATTTGGCATCGTGTCTAGCAGGGGAATGAGTGGATCTGAGCGGAGAGATGTCTGTCTACATTACATTTAGACTCTGCAGGTTAATACACCCAGGGAATCAGGAAGGAAATTCTAAAATGCAGGAGTCCGAAAGAAAGAAACTACTAGAATAGAAGGCTTTCTGGTATTTAAGGTAAGCATACAAAGCTCAGTTGGTAAACCATCACATTTTTAAGCACATTTCTGTAAATGTTTATCTCAAGATTTGGAGTTCAATGTGGCGGATTGACGATGTTGATGACTCTTGCATTAAGTAATATATTTAATACTATGGATTGTTTGTTCTTCTTTAATTGTGGTTGCTGCGATGTCTGTTAATGCTGAGGTTTAGACAATCCTGCCCGTTGATCGCTAAGATTGAATTTATGCATCCACCCTGTAAAATATACACAACAATTACTCTTTTAGCTAAAACTGCCAATAATTTCCCTTTCTCTTACTCAGTGCATAAAACTAAACGATTATTATACGAGCGAATGTTCTTTTCTAGAAATATCCGTCTGTAGAACACAGTACAGCGGAGTTATTTCCCATCTGAGTATAACGCGGTCGTTTTCAAATTTAATGTAAATAACTTATTGTTAAACTACTTTCTCAAATAATCAGATCCTAGCAAAGAAGTCGTTGTGACCTCTTTGACAAACAGGTTAAAGAACCTGGACGAATTATTCTCATTATTTCCTTTCCCCGATACATTCTGGACAGTCGTGTTAGGATAGACTCGACCTTGCTTATCCCATATTCGTTCGATCTTCTCAACACTCATAGGTATTTTATCTCACTGCTTTTATATCTATCTGCGGCCACCTGTATTAACGTCACTTATTTAAATCTATACTTTAAAATATTTACATATTGTTTTTTTAGTTTTATGGGATTGGACTTGTGTTTAGCAGAGATAGCGACAAAGGATAAGTTATCTGTGGGTTACGTAAATATGAATGTCTGCATGCTTGCAGGAGAGCGAAGGTTTTTATTCCTATATTAGTTCAACTTTAGATAAAGTAAGGCAACTGTGACTACGACGAATACGTGTGCACAGCTACGTGCAAATATAATTATATATTTCGCCATCCTCTTTAGCTCTCTCTCTATATGTATGGAACTACTGACTCGCCCGCGCTCTCTCTCTTTATATATATATATATATATATATATATATATATATATATATATATATATATATATATATATATATATATATATATATAATACGTGTATATTGTTATTTCCTATACGTTAATCCCATGAAACTCGAGTGCTGATGAGATAGGTTTCAGCTGTAGTATAGTATAATTTCTATTTATTCATAAAATTTACATCCATGTTTTAGCTGAACTTTCAATAAACATTCAGCTTTTTCAGATCATTTTAATTCAGTTTTAAAATGACCCGAAAAAGCTGAATTTTAATTAACATGTCAACTGATACATATATGCAAATATGTAGCATGAATTCATTTGACTTCCTCGTTGCTAAACATGTTTTATATATATAAAAGATCGCTGAATCCATTCGATTTGCAGTTTTCATAACTTTAAAAATAATTTATAAGAGTGGGGACTGGGCCAGGGTGGCCTGCTAAAGAACTTTGTAATATACAATTTTTCCTAAACATGTGTTATAAGTTTTTGCTTATTCTTGTTTTTGTAACTTGGTGTAAACATAATTTGAATAAGTGTCAGCGCTTATACCAGAGCCTAGTGGTAAGTTCTGCTGATTATCAATTAGATGGTTGAAGGTTCGATTCCGGCTTCAAGTGGTGATAATCTAGCCACTCTGTATAAGGCTACATTTTCTGTGTGTCGCAGTATGACAGTTATGTAGTGGATGTAGAAACAGTTATGTAGTGGATGTAGAAACAATTATATGGTGGATGTAGAAACAGTTATGTAGTGGATGTAGAAACAGTTATGTAGTGGATGTAGAAACAGTTATGTAGTGGATGTAGAAACAGTTATGTGGTGGATGTAGAAACAGAACTACAGATTTAGAAATAAGAAGTTAATAAACTTATTTTTAAAATACATTATCCTTCAGGACTGATAAAGATTTTACTAACCAGAATGACTATTTCGGGGGAACTGGTTCCCCTCTCACATTCAAAACCGACCTTTTGTCTAACTCTGCTCTCGTGAGAAGGTAAATAAACAAAAAAGAAAAAGAAAAAAAAGAACGTTAAAAC
Source organism: Euprymna scolopes (assembly GCF_053919585.1). Taxonomy (NCBI): domain Eukaryota; kingdom Metazoa; phylum Mollusca; class Cephalopoda; order Sepiida; family Sepiolidae; genus Euprymna; species Euprymna scolopes. The sequence continues at coordinate 158,325,828 of NC_136484.1, read as the reverse complement.
AACATCAATATCACATTTTGTGTCGTTTTCTTTCCAAGCCGCCTGCACAAAATACTTTTGATGTTTCCACTACATGCAAGAAAAATATATAAAATTACAAAAATAATTTAACATTATTTTATAGTCAAATTATAAAAACTGAAGAGCTTTAACAAAAAATGAACCTTTTCGCCGCATTTCATTATTTTAGACAATAGAACTATTTTAGATCTATGTTCCCATGTCACACCCATAAGAAATGAAAATTCATTATAAAAACGAACAAAAATATCGTTCGATCTGTTGTGGTGTGGATAAAGCGTGCACTTTCAGTTTCATCAAAGACTTGGTATATATTAAAAGGACTATATGTTTGAATTTTTCATTAAGGATAGAATAAATATTTTCTCGCTACACATGTGTTTTGTTTTTATTTACGTATAAAGAAACCAGGAATAATACTCTTTTTGGTTTTCTCTTGTCGTGTTGGGCAGACGATCCCTTTGGGTATAATGGTCAGAGCAATTGCTAAGTATGAGCACTGCTCGGACGGAAAGAAACTGCAACCTATTGTCTTTACAACTGCAAATAAAGCTGTGGCAATGCATCAAAAACACTTCCGAGAAAAACAGCGTGAATGGGGTTGTGAATGATGAGCAACAATGAATTCATTAATGCCTCGAGAGAGAAAGATAGATGGAGAGTCATATCCGTCAATGCCTGCACCATGCAGGACATCACTTGAATAAATAAATGAAGTCATTTGCGTGTTAATCATCATATTCATATTATATGTTTGTATTGAGTTACATTGCGATTTCACTTATTTCAACCGGTGTAGGATGATGTTGTCCGGGTAGAAGCTCCGACTATCAACTTTACAGTTGGGTTTCAATTCCAGCTTGAGTACCCAACAAATAATAAGCATAACTCAACTCGAAAAAGCACGTTCCCTCCACGAAATTTCACTTCCATTGCTGAGAACTTTTAGTAATTCGATGAAATCTAGCGTCTAGCTCTAATGGATGTTCTTCCGACACAATAAAGACACAGCGAAACAGTCAATAAATGACTGTCTATCAATCTCCATCTCTCTCTCTCACCAGAGTCGTAGACGACGAAACACGTGTCAGTGGATAATTACATTTTAAATATATATATATATATATATATATATATATATTCTGTCGCTAAATCTGGACTAAATTTTTCAGTTACTCTTCAGTGCATGTGGACTTTCCAAACATTGTCTTATTTATACTGTTGATGAGCATGTTGAGGGAATACCGACACTCATATTTAGAATTCCCTACTAGAAACTATCATCGAGTGTACTAACACCTCCAAATATGCATTCAAAGTCAAAATAAGATTTCTTAGACACGGCTATACACTGACTCAAACAGAACGAAGAATGGTGGACCTTCTCTTAGAGAATATATAACTCATTTCAGTGAACTAAATGATTTGGTAATTGATTAAGAGAAT
>NC_136484.1:158269361-158319361 GCF_053919585.1 Euprymna scolopes | reverse complement strand
AAAAAACAACAACAACAATATGACAAAACCAAACTCCTGAAGACGAGCGCTTGCGATGACCGAAATGAGAGTTCAGAGATTAACAACAGATACTCGGAAATTAGCTCGCTGAGTCGTGACAAAGATATTAAAATAACGTAATGCGAAAATTCCATTCGATTTAGTCAGCATGTATTGGTAATGATTTGCTGCCTAAACACACACACACACACACACACACACACACACACACACACACACACACACACACACACACACACACACACACACATATATATGTAGACAAATAATACATAATCACTACACAGAACATGCTACTGTTTCAGACAATTGGTCGGTAATAACCAAAGGTTCTTGTCAGGCGATGTAATAAAGCCCGTGTACCACTGAAAGCGTGTGGTTCTCATATGGAAGAATTGAGGAAATGCATATTTTTATATAAAAATAAAACATTAAACTTAAAAGGGAGGAGATAGTAGGTTAAGTGACATTTTATACTATAAACCTTATACTATAAGCAATAGGGGGAAATGGAACGTCAAGATTTAACAGGATTTAAAATAAAAATAAAAAGGAAAACAAAAGGAAAACAAAAAGAAAAAGAAAAAACAAACAGAGAAACGGAAGAAGAAAAAGGGTTAGTGTGATTACATTGTCAAAAGGAATGGGAGAGGGTGAACACATTTGAAATTATCTATGAAGAAGGGGTTGGGAGAGAAAGTGTCAAAACAAATTTTGTTTACCGTAGAAGAAGCATTAAAAAGGAAGAAGATCGGCTCAAGGGGAGGATAAAGGCAAAGTAGCACATAGGGTATACACACACATATGCGTATTTGTAACTTAGCCGAACGTACACACACATGCATACATGTGTACATATAATATATATATATATATATATATATATATATATATATATATATATATAACGTAGAATGTGTCTAATTTTATTAATACAACCTGAAAAACTTGTGCATGGATAAGTGTTATATTTTCTTAATCATAAATCATATATACTACGATGAAATTTAAAATTTTGGTAAGGGTTAAAAGTAAAGATTAGAGAACAATTATGAAAATAAAAATAAAAAAGTAAAAATATTTAGTAAATAAAAATAATATATATATATATATATATATATATATATATATTAAATTTGCTTATCTTATCGATTTTTAGCAAGATAATTATTTGAAACCGCCGATAAAAATCTTTTTACTATATATATATATATAATTATATATATATATATATATATATATATATATATATATATATATATATATATTATGAGCGAGATAATTATGAAGTTGTTAACGTAGTTGTTCTAATTGCTTGTGTAAATATGACTTGCTTTCCTTACGAAAATGTATAAAATTAATTCACAAATAACATATGAGAAAATTAATAATTCCAAAAGAATAACAAAGCTTATGCGGATTCTAATATAATAGATAAAAAAGAAATAAATAAGATTTATAGAATATTAGTCAGTAAAATTAGAAGGTAACTGTGAAATTATATCGTTTCGCACTGAACGTTTTGCTTCTGATAGTGGGCAACGTGTGGAAACGCCGAAGGTCTGTTAAGCGACGGCTTCTCGGGTCGAACAGGTATTGTGTACCGAGAGTTACCTGACTTGGGAACTAATCACCAATATTGCCCGCAGGTGGAGATAATACCGGCCGTCGAAATCACACCTTCTGTTACACGGGAATATAAACATTATATCTTCGGCCACGTTGACGTGACATTAGACGACCGTTTTAAACTTTATTATATGAATAAAAATGGCGCAAATCGACGAGTAAGTATTCAGCTGTTCGACCATTATATCGCGTATTTATTTGTTTATGAAATAAATGTCGTCACCTTTTTTTTTTAAAGCTAGCTTCGATCGATTGACGAGTCTATTATTACGCGATTTCATATTGTCATTTTGCAATGAGAAGTCGATCTTTATTATCGGCATAAGTCTGGAATATGCCAAGCCTTTCATATCATCAACGTTAGTATCGCATTATATATTACGACTAATCTGCTGAAAAATACTAGCATGTACTTGTAATGTTTAAACAAGTCAAACATTTAAAATTCAATGCAATTATTTTTAACAATTTGGTCGAATGTTGTAAATCGTGGTAAAGGAACAGTGGTCAGTGTATCTTTTATATAAAAGATAATTGTCTGTGTATATGTGCGTAGGTGTGTGTAAGTTTCTATATGCGTGTGCATATGTCTGGATTAAAGGTATTGTAGAAAAGTGTAGGCCATTTTATAGCATACTAGTAGGCGGCCCGGTGTTGCCCGGTCGTAAGACACGCATAAATATTATATTTTACTCCATGCAAATTTCTTATTACTTATGATAGACTCAATTCTGTATCGATTATTATCCAATATATAGTAATGATTTCAACAGGTTTAAAACATGACTTGGCTGTTACCATTCGTTTGAATGGAAACCAGAACATTTAGCGATCCAGCCTTGATCGTTATTTATCTCCTAGTGACGTTACCGTCTGAACTACCGACAGACGGACACGAAACGTTAAACATTAAGCGACTATAAGCTATGAATGCTTACTTTTGCGTATATGTAAAAGTAACAGCAGGAGTAATTCGACTTAACCGACCAAAATCAACAGCTTTGTTTTCAATTTTGACAACATAAAAATTTGTGCCGGCTAAAAACGAATCGAAAGTGTGCCAAATACCCTATTATATCAATTTTCGACTCTGTAGGCAAAATATTCAGGGAGAAGTTTGGTAGAAACTTTTCGAACACACACCGACAAGGTCACTTATATATATATATATATATATATATATATATATATATATATATATATATATATATATATATATATATATATATACTAGCAGAGCGTCAATGTTGTCCAGTCTTAAAACATTGTTAAATATTTTATTTTAATTTATATAGATTTGATATATTCGATTATTACATTGTATCTAATATATACAGTAGAACCACGAGATACGGCATTAAAAATTCGTAACAAAATACAGTACAGTATATAATACATATGTATATAATCAAATAACATTATAAATAACACCGTAAGGCGGACCAAATACCGTGCCCAGGGGCCGGAAAAAAACATTGTATTCCACATCGTAACGCGAAAAACTGTATTCTAGGATCACCGTATCCAGAGGTCATACTATAGTAGTGATTTATAAAGTAAAAAAAAAAAAATTGACCTATGTGGCATCAGCTAGAATCGAAACCAAAATGTATAGCTCTCCCGCTACATCTGTTAGCGTAAGAGCTAAATCAATACGTATACAAAACTGCAAAAATAACGTCGTTTACCATATAACATTTAATCAGCGTAAACGCAGAAAAAGCAGGTATACTTGACTTGCGGCAGGCCAAGATCAATTTTATTTGCACTTCTAATCCTTTAGCAGCTATTTTACTGACTAAAAACAAAATTGGAAGTGTCCAAATACTCTAAATATCAAATTTCAATTCTCTTCCCCCTCTCCCTCTCTCTCACACACATATATTTCCGTATGCTAGAACTTTACTTCATTTTACATTCTACGAAGTTATGCACAATGTAGAAACTATACATAAATAGAATACAGGTGAATAGTGAAATGAAACTAATCATCTAATAGGAAACAACAAAAATGAATACGTAATTAATTAAGACTCGTTTTTCAAAGAAATATGCAAATTAGTTTAACTTTTTAACTCTTATCGTCAAGTGGCTCTGAAAATTGATAAGTGGTGACTCATGAGTGAACAAAATAATATAGATAGAGATATACACATGTGCACATATGTGTGAAAAACACAAACGCATTGCCATTAAAATATTTTATTTATCACTCCAGTGCCGTTACCGACTGAGCTACCACCAGATGGATAGGAAAGGTAAAAAATTGAGCAACTTTGAGCTATGAATGTGTAATGCAACAGCAAAGTCAACCGTTTTGCTTGCAATTTTTACTCCTTAGAAGCAAATTTTGCCAGCTAAAACCAAATCGAAAGTGGGCTGTAGGTCTAAATACCCTGTAGATCAAATTACAACTCTGTCGACCAAATGTTCAGAGAGGAGTTTATGCAGAACGTAGAAAATATGCATAAATACAAATCAGTGTAATAATGAAATGAAATCAATCATGTAATAAGAAACCATAAAAATGAATACATAATTAACGCTCGTTTTTTAAAGAATATTTAAATGTTTCACTTCATGTAGTCGCTCGTATATCTATGACTGAAGTTTGTTTTAATAATTTTAAATAGAAAAAGTAGTCTTTTAATATCAATGTCAGAGCGAGAAAAAAGACCCAACTTTGTAGGTACATACGTAAATAGATAGATATAAAATATATCCGTGTGCAGAAAGTTTTCATCTTTAAGTCTACGCAATTGTGCACAATGTAAAAACTATTCATAATAGAATTCAGTGTAAATAGTGAAATGAAACTAATCATCTAATAAGAAACCATAAAAATGAATACGTAATTAATTAAGACGCGTTTTTCAAAGAAATATGCAAATTAGTTAACCCTCTTACAGTCGTTCACATATTCATAACTGCGTATTTAAAGGAGTTCGTTTATTAATTTTTAAATAGAAAAAGTAAGCTTTTACTATCAATATCAGAGCAAGAGAAAAAGACTCAGCTATGAATAGATAAACATTTATTCAATTATCTATTATGTGAAATAACCGTACCATACCATGTTGCTTCTATACCGCACATTTCTCGCAAACGTGACGTTGCTGTTGGCCTTTTACTTTATCGATTTTGCTATGTAAGATATACAACAATCACAGCAAGAAAAACTTTCATTACTTCCTCCATTCAAAAGTTAAGAGATTCGAGAAAAGAACCCATGAAAGTACAAAATGATTTTAAAGTATCTAGGGATATTAACAGTGAAGGATGATTTTCTATTAACTGTGTCCAAAACATCGGGATTCGTAGTTTTTTCAAATGTCCTTCCAGACGACTTGAACTACGACCGGGATCATTCGTGTTTTAACGTCGTGTATACGCCGTATCTCCAAAGCCAACGGAGCATAATTGCGCCACTTCTCGTTTCCTTCTCTCTCATATTCCTGTCCCAGGGTTGTGATAAGTCTACAATTAACCTTCACGCAGTCGTTCGTATACCAATAATAATAATAATAATAATAATAATAATAATAATAATAATAATAATAATAATAATACCATTTATTATTGGTTGATTACCCTGAATGAAAATCATAATGCCATATTATATTATTAGTTCCGAAATGCAGTAAATAATGTTGTTATTATATATCGACTCCTGATTGGACAACCCCCAATCAACTGTTTCTTGCAGCCAATCACTAACGTACAAATATTCAGGTCTCAAAACCTGCGTCTGCGTAGAAAAACCAAAATCCATAGCTTTTTATGTTTTTTCTCCTTTTCTGTCAAACAACTAACAAATAGAGCAAGCTGGTACTCCCAACACAAGTCTGCATGGCCGTCTTATGTAAACACAGTATATATGCAGAAGGCAACAGCCGAAATGAACAGGTGCACTATATTTCCTCTTTACACATTCTTATGTCCCGTTAAACATGCTCAATTGCTCACATCAAAAGAAGTAGGAGTGATGCGAATCAGATAAAGTCACGTGCAGTTATACCTTCGATTTAGCTATATGGAGCGACTTTCTAAATCGGGTAACTAGCCGTTTCAGTCTGTTTATTGTTACCTCAATGTTTAAAAATAAATTCGATCTTTATATAGCTATATTAAAATTTTGTACCACCCTTTGATAGGGTATGGCATAAAGGTCTACTTAACAAGATCTCCAACTATGGTATAACTGGAAATGTATTTTCAATTATTAAATCATTTCTCTCTGATAGGTTCATAAGAGTAGTAGTTGATGGGCAGAATTTAGAAGCTAATAGTATTAATACTAGAGTCTTTCAGGCGTCCATCCTCTTCCTGATCTATATCAATGATCTTCCAAATCACATCCTTGATCATTCGTAGACATTTCTGCTGACGACACTACCATCCATGACAGTACATCAAAGGCCGTAAAAGACCAAGATCTCTCTGATTCCCTCTCCTCTGATCATGAGCACGTCGTACAATGGGGAAAGCGGTGGCTAGTTAACTTGAATGCATCTAAAACCAAGCTTCTATCTTTATATCATCAATACTTTAATCCTCGTCTGGCATCAATTGAAATGAATCGCTCTCGTCTTGGGGAGGCTCCATGTTTTAACAAGCTTCTGGCATTGGCCTTTACGCCTGATCTAAAATGGAATATGTAAATCAAATCCGTTTTGAAGGTCGCTGGAAAAATGATGGGATCCGTCTATCGATCCAGTAGATATCTACCTACTGATGCAATTGTCTACCTATATAAGGGCCAGGTACGTCCAAGGATGGAGTACTGTTGCTACATCTTGGTAGCAGCTGCTAGGAAGACCTTATACTGCCTTGAAAGAGTTCAGAATAGATTCGTAGCCTAGTCGGGGATACCCCTTCCTCTTCCTGCAACATCTTTCTCACAGAAGACACGTTGCGATCCTGTCTCTGTTTTATCGTTATGTTCATGGCAAGTGCTCATCTGAGCTCAAATCCATGGTCCCCTTCGCCAAACTTTCACGAGAAACACTCATTAGGCTGTAAACACTATCAATGATTCCCCCCTCTTTATCTGTGCCTAAACCTAAACGTAGATTCCATGAACAAAGCTTCTTTCTTAGAACTGTACGGCTGTTGAACTCTCTTCTGTTTACCTGTTTTTCAGCTAACTACAATATGGCCGTATTCAAGTCCAATGTAACCAAGTTCTTGATGAGTTGTTCCCTTTAAGTAATCCATACACTTCTAATTATTACTATGATATTGTCCTTTTGACCACTGTACACTCTTTAACTTTATCTTCGAGTGGCTTTTGGGCCTTGATAAGTGATGCTTCTTTTGTAAAAAATAAATTCGATTAAGAAATTAATATATATTTCTGTCTGTTTGAAAGCCCATCTCAGAAATATGCGGCCACTTTTTATAGCCCGTAAGAAAAGTTAGTAATCTTGTAAAACTTATGCAAAACAATCTTTCCTCACATAGGTGTTGGATGTCAGTAAACTTTTCTAATTTACAAACTTTTTATCTTTTGTTGTCTGAAATTAATTATTTTGTATGAATAGATTTGTTATTTATCATTTTATCATATTTTATCTTAAACTATTATTATTTCTAGAACACCAATCTAATATGTTCGTTGAGTTTTTTGGTTATTCTACTAAATAAAATATACAGAATAAATCTCTGCATGCAATGTTTGAATAATTATTCTGATTCTTTAGTTATAAATACAAAACAAAATCGATCTAGGATATATCGTATCTTTTGTAGATATTAACTAGTGATACGTAGACATGGTCACCAGAAGGCTTTTTTTCAATTCAAATTATGCAGAGGATAGTTCCATTTCTTTCATAAGATTATTCCATTTACCCTTAATCTCCATTATAAGGTTGAGTGTTTAACGAAAGGGTACACGTGTCGTTTTAAAGTAAAACTCAACCGAATATTTAACTCTGCTCTCTCAGCTAATTAGCGAAGACCGTAGCAATTATGCTTAATTGTTGGATATTGTGATTCCGGTTAGCTTCAGATTACACGATTGATCAGTGTCTGAGGAAACAAACAAATGATGGCGCTGCAGTATGTCACAAAATTGTTGCCATTTAAATGGATGTTTTCAATAGAAAAAGAATGTTATTGAAATTGGAAGATAAATAATTTGAAACAATTAAATATTTACAGTTAACTATTTATATAATAAAAGAATGGAATTTTAGTTAACCAAAACAATAATGATGACCTAGTCATGTGATATAAGATTACTTACAAACAAACGCATTGTCATATATTCACGAAACACAGAAAGAGTTACAGTTGGGCGTTAGAGAGCGGAAAGGCACCAGTTGAAACTGAGTGGAGATTTACGTGATAGAGATTTTATCTATGAAGTCCGTGGAAGCATCGACTGAACCAACTAAAGAATATGTAGAAAGTAAAGAGAAACGCATGCAAGTCCGAGGGAAGTAACATACATGAAATAAACTTATGTAAAATATAACTTGGTGTTATGGCGTTTCTTAAGGAAAAGACTAACCATTGAGCAAGAACGATTATGAAAAGGGTATTCGGACGCGCCCCTGTCATATCAAAGAATCTACTGTTAATTTTATATGCCGGACTTTTCTGCTTGTGAGGTAATAAAACTTCTCAGATACACTTGTCATGCTAGGCTGTATAACGTGTGAACTTTGGTCAAAATCGCCGATCTCTCTTTTATCGGATTTTTTTGATTATCAATTATCGATACTTATCGAAGACCTTTTGATACAAAACCTATCTGGGAAGACTGACAGATACATGAAGTACAGTTATGTGAAAATTCATAAAAATCGCTTCAACCGTTGCAGAATCTATACACAGACAAATCTATCACACACACACACACACACACACACACACACACACACACACATATATATATATAATGTGTGTGGATAGGAGATAGATAGATAGGGGTCGAAATATAAAGTTATTTTGTTCATTTTATGCGCCAAGTTTTAAAAATGTATCCCTTTTCTTCAATAGCAAAATGTAAGTAAATAACTACGAATTTCCGAATTTAGAAAATTGTAAGTAGTGTGTGTCTTTCAGTTAATATTTTGATAAAATTACGTTTAACGCGAATTGAATTTTCCTTTTCTGCACGAGTTAGTTATCGTATAAAAAGATAAAGAAAAACGATACTTAAAATGTTTGAAAGATAGAAAAAAAAAAGACAGAAAAAAAACAAAGAAACGGAAGGAAAATAGGAAAAATGAAAAAGAAAAATGGAATGAAAATAGGAGAAACGGAAAAGAAAACCAAAAATGAAAAAGAACAGAAATAAAAGAGAAAGGAAAATGGTCAGAAAAAAATGAGTCTTTCAATCGACGACTCGGTTCTTCTTTAAAAATGAATGTTTCTTTCGACGCAATAGAAACGAAGCGAGACGATCTTTTATTCGCAAACTCATCAATCGTCGACTGTTTGGCTTCGGCAAAACAATCTTCTACACTTTCTGGCTAATGAGCTACCGTGAATGACGAAGGTAATAACAGTAATTGTTTGCTGCTAATTATCAGATAAATGTCCGAGTGAAAAAGGATTGCATGCAGACACGAGTTTCAATGTTGACAATTCTTTTGTCCTTTTGTATTCGCATTCTGTTATTCAGAAAGTTCGAAACGAAAATGTCACAGACATTAGTAATACGTCGACCACTGCTGTATAGATAGTTGCATGGCCACTTCGCTTTACGTAATGGAGCTGCTAATTGCACGATCACCCGTTCAATGCACGTACAGTGTTATCTCATGATAACTTGGTCTAGTGCAGTGGTCTATTCGAACGATCCCGAATTCATCACGTATAATTAAATAGTTCACCTTACGTTTTTCTTGTTATCACCTTTTTGTGCCCTGTTTCACTGCTTATCGTATTGTTATAATCGGTGTTAATTTATGCGACAGGTTATTTCGTCTGATATATACTTACCAGTAGCAGAACATCTATATATTAATACAATAGCGTGTGTATTCTTTTGTGTGTCACGCTTTCCAGCAAATTGATTGGTTGAGATTTTATTCTGGAATAGATATTTAATTTCAAAATACACATTTACGAACGCTCTATGTTCTATTGGATTAGCGTGTTCTCGCAGATATATTTGTTTATAATTCTATAAAATTTAGGATTTTATCTTACAAAAGCTGTTAAGAAATAATTGATTTAAAGTTATTACGTAATAAAAAAGCTATAACACACATCTCTCGGCCGATGGGGACAAAAATTGAGCAGTTATTTGTTTTTTCATTGTTTGTTTTTCTTTACATTTGTTTATTGAGAGAGAGAGAGAGAGAGAGAGAGAGAGAGAGAGAGCGAGGGAGAGAGATAAAGACGCTGATGTCATCGTTCATTAAAATATTATCGCGACTACTAATTGCTATAACATGTAAACAAAAGCCCAGATACATATGTTATGAAATCTCGAAGTTAGCAACATGTTATTAGCGAAACGAAAATGAGTTCTTTTTTTTCTAAATAAATTACTTTTATTACAACATTGTTTTAACTAAAATAGTTTCATGAAAAAACTGTTTTTGGTACATAAAATATTTTAGGTACTCCAGACGTAACTCAGAGTGCGCCCGGCTTTCTCCGGAACATGACGTCAACAGCCGGAGTAAGCCAAGCGTTGCCGAGGAAATTAAACCGAGTGTCGCCGATGAAAGCATGACAAGAAAAGAAAACTTATCTTAAATTTTAAGTTTTATAAACTGTAAAAAAATGTTATAAAAATTTTTACTTTTATATATATATATATATATATATATATATATATATATATATATATATATATATACATGCAGTAGCAGCGTTCACGTGTGTGTGTGTGTAGAACTACCAATCACCAAAGAAATATAAAGGCCATATGTGTGTACACCTCTCCTGGTCAAGAAATATTAATGCCCATATTAGGATACTGCTGTCAAATGAGACATTATGTTGTATACGGACTTTCAATATATGGCATTCTTTAAACCACTTTTTCATTACTGAGTTACGGTCATTAACATGTCACATTAAATGAATCTATTTAAATAATTACCTCGATGACAGTACTTTGTTTCAACTGTATTAATTAAACAAATTTTAATTATTTAGTTTATTTAAATTTCAAGTTATGTTTGATTTAATTTATTTTATCTGAAATCTAAAACCGTTTTATTTTCAAACCAAAAAAAAAAAAAAAAAACCCAGAAAACCAAAAGGGGAAATAACTGTGGTAGCTTAATTGAACAATTGTTTTAACCGGAGCACGTTATTAAATATTTCCTGTTTTTGTTTTCATTTCGAAATATTATTCTAAGTTGAATTATTCTTTTTATTTTAATCCAGAGGAAATTTTTTTTCATTAATTCTTACTTTTTAAGTAATCTTTTTTATTTGTTAGAGAAAAATAATTAAAACTAATGTCTTCATTTACTAATATTACTTTTAATAAAAAAAAAAAACAGCGCCAATTTTCGGGGGTGCGAAACCGAATATCAGAGTTAAATTTGTTTTATGATATGAAGAAATTACTAGGTGACAAGAAAGTAGGTGCTCATTTTACGTTAAATTTATATAGGAAAGTGTTCCCCCACTTTTTGAAAAAGTAATTCCTTTATATGAAAACTACTTATATGCCCCAAATTTAAACATAATATTCGTTTTCAGCACCATCGAAAAAAAAGTCGCCATTTTAAAGTTTTTTGGTAGCCTGACACCTTCAGGTATAGCCATCGCTTGCCTTTCCTCTTATAATTATAAGATTGCACCTATGTCCACTTGGTGCACAAGTTTTCTTCCATGCCAGTAAATTTTTTCTTGACAAAATTGAGGACTTCGGCTGGTGTTTTCAGCTACTCACTGAAGGCTGTAAGATTCATGTTTCTTATGACGTGAAAGTACGAAATGGTGAGCTTTTTTTGCTTTTTTTTACGAATTTGTTTTCTTTTCTTAAATTGTCGTCCACTGCTTTGAATTTTTAACTCGTGCGAACGCATGTCGCCTTAAAAACAATCGGGCTAAATTGTCATTGGCTCAGCTTTATGTTACGTCAGACAGCTTAATTTCCTCGGCGACGCTCGGCTTACTCCGGCTGTTGACGTCATGTTCTGAGGGAAGCCGGGCGTGCGCGTGCGCTGAGTTACGTCTGGATCACTCTCTGCACGCATGCTCGAATGATGGAAGGGTGGTATCACGATGATCGAACATAGATTATAGGTGGAGGTAACTCCTGGAAGAAAAATCCCTTGACAGAGCAGAACATATTATAAAGTACTTCCTCCTTGATCGTACATTGAAAGATGATGATGATGATGATTAAACTAAATTGAGCATTAAAAGATGGTACAATATTATAATATGATGGAGTTAATAGAAGTATCGGCTTCAGACAAAATATATCAAATCTCAACTATTAATAGATTATTATTGCTTTGTTCTTATTATATTATTTTCTTCCTTGGAAAGGTTTTATTATATTAGATTAACACGCAATTTATATGCTTATTTTGTTTTGAACTGTCTAAATTACGCGTATCTCGTATTGAACTGTCTAAATTACGCGTATGTCGTATTGCTGATCGTATCGTCTAGTGTGTGTGTGAATATATATAACATGTCTCTTTTAATGTATGTATAATTTTCTCTATTGTTAATATACAGTGCGTTCGAAATGAATGTTTCCGTTTAAAGCACAATTGAATCATAATATCTGATTTTTTTTCACTTTAAAATTAATTTCAAGCCATTACCAGCACACAAGCAGAAAAGCCAAGCATATAAATAACATAACGGTAGATTCTTTGAGGGCTGCGTTGGAAATGAATGTTGCTGCTTAGAGCAGAACTGACCATGATACTTGATACTTGCATGTTAAGCATTAATTCAAGACATTATATAAAAATAATTTTATAAAATGAAATGTACAGTGCAATGTAGACTAGAATGTATGCACCGTTATACGTCGAAAACCGATTTCTTGACAAAATCGAGGATTCCGGCTGGTGTTTTCAGCTGCTTACTGAAGGCTGTAAAATTCATGTTTTTTCTGACGTGAAAGTACGAAATGGTGAGCTTTTTAAAAAAAAAAATTGAGTGATTTCACAAATTTAGATGACCATAAAAATATAAGAGTGTGAAACACTAGTTGATTATCATTCAATCCCGGGCAACGCCAAGTCCCTGCTCGTATGTTGCATTCTTCATTTGAACAATTGATAAACTATTAATATATATATATATATATATATAGATATAGATATAGATGTATATTAATAATTATGTCAGCCCCTTTAAAAACTCGGTTCTTATTGTTGAGCACATTACAGTTAAAAAAAAAAGTCAGTCACTTAAGCTTACATGCGCACATCATAATGTTATAATCATTAGATCACTATGGACGGACGTCTCGGCATTCAATTTTAAATGTTTATATTTATTGCGGTAAAATTTGCCCGTGTGATTCGTTTCTTACTAATGGAGTCAAAGATGACTTCGTGGCCGGGTTAGAATCTCTCAACCGGCTGTAATCGTGACGCCCTCCACTGATGATTCCCGCACTAATATTAGCTCGGTGAAAAAAGTTTTGTCTGATTTGTAAAAGAGGCATTTTAAACTATTGATATTTATTTTATGCATATTGTTATTATTCAAATACATCACCATGATTAATTTATGTCCTTTTATTTCAGATTATTAAAGCATTATTAATATTTTCTGCAATATTTGCATCCATGTTGACCAGAATTCAACCTTTTTATTAAACAGAAATGTAGTCAGCTTCCATAATAATAATAATAATAATAATAATAATAATAATAATAATAATAATAATAATAATACTCGTCCTCAAACAGCACTACTGACTAAATATATAAATTTATAAACTCGTTGACAGATGGGCACACGTTATAGAAATCGAAGGTCGTTTTTGTTAAAGAGTAAAAATTTTCAAAAACACAGTTATTCATTTTCAAAATGAAATTTCAAATCGCTAATAAGTTTTGCACCAACCTTAATACAAACTGCAAAGATTCTACAGATTATTGTAAACATGTGAAATAATTGTCTGTGACGTTATTATAATCGAATAAATCTCTACTTTATTTATATGGGATAGATCGTTGTACGTAAAATGAAAAAAAAAAAGGCAACAATGAAATTGTAATTTAATAAATAGACAATAATGTTAAGGAGAGTTGCATGAAACTAAAGTAGAGAGAGATATAAAAAGACGGACAGCGTTTTGGATAATTATGTTTTTTTTCCGGCATTCTCTTCGTATTTTATATATGCATGGGAGTAATAAAAATGTACAGACCGAGTTAAAGAGGTCGCGGGATGCGAATGAGATGCGATTAGTACAATGCTTGATAATGTTTCTGTACGCTCGTCACGCTCGCTAGTTTTAGAAGCTCATCAACTCATATAAACATGCGGCGACATCTCCTGTAGATAGGATGAAGTGAATAATAGCTTGAATGACGCCATTGACTCAGCCTCCAAGCGGTAAGATGAAGAAGAAAACAACGAGGAATAAAAAACTAGAAATATAAAAAATATGATAAACAATAGAGATTCACTTGTTAGTGAATCCTTCTTGTTCCCTTCCGTTTCTCTTTCATATTTCGCCCGTAATAGACCCATACGAAGATTTCCTTCGTTATTTAATTGTTTTACTTTATTCCTCGAACTTGGTATAAATTCTACCTGAAATAAAAGCCTAAAGATGTTGTTTTTAATCCCTACCATCACGTTAAATATGGCCGTTTAACCCATCAAAGAAAGAGGAAGAGCGACTAAAGAAAACGAAGGAGCGTCTAGTTATTATTATTATTATTATTATTATTATTATTATTATTATTATTAGTAGTAGTAGTAGTAGTAGTAGTATTATTAGTAGTAGTAGTATATAAATCTTGATCCTTATAGTAAAACTGTAAAATCACTAGAGCTCATACTAATATATTTAGAGTAATTTCCACAAAGATTTTAGAGATCTTAATTATTATTATATGTGGAAATTTCAACTAGATATATTCATTTGACTTTTTTTTTTTTTGAACATTAAGACAATTTATTTGAATGAAGATATTCAAGCTGTACCATAACAATTCCGCAGTCCGGAACAAAGAACTTTTTGCAAAATTGGAAAAAAAAGAATCGTTAATCTGCTTAAGCTATTCATGGTGGGGTTTCGTTATGATCCCAAACGTTCTAATCACAATGGGAATCAACTTGACTTCTTCAAATTTCCATTGTCTAATAAATTCGCATTTCAGATTTTGGTATTTGTTTTTTTCATGTTCTTTCTCTTGCAATCTGATATCGAAACGGCTGGTTAGTAAAATGGTTGATTGAGCAAGTATTTTTTCTTTTACTTCTGTTTAGAAAAATTACGTCGGATTTGGCATATTTAAGGACTTTATCGGTTTGTATGCGCATGTCCCAAAGAAGTTTTACATTATCGTTTTCTTGTACCATTTCTGGTTTTTGCTTATACCACTTCTCATAGAGTTTGCATATATTACCGTGTAGAACCTCAGAGACTTTGTCGTGTCTGCATTTTTTTTATTGAAGTTGAGCTATCATAGAGTATTCCGATACAATATGCGTTAATTTTCTTCCCTTTAATCGCACAATCTGCACATCGCCAACTCTACAGTTTTGTCGATGTAATGTTTGGTGGATCTAGTTCGAGTGGCTTGCTCCTAGCCTGTCATTAAAGTGCACCCAATAGATCTTTTAAGATCACAAGCTGTCATTATCTCTAAATTTAGTATTTTTAAAGAATACACAGTGTAATTTCTTTCTAAATAATTTCCATTTCTCTCTCTTGTAACCTCTGATTCTTTTTTTTTTTACCCCAGCTATTATTATCTTTTTTCTTTTCACTTCACAGCGAATAATTCCATTACTTCCAAAAATATATTTAGTTAGTATATTTACCACACTTTTAACACTAATTAAGACCCGGACTCTTTATTTTTCCAAGTAGATACAATCGATTTACATCACATTTCTTAGCATAAATTGTAAGAATGTTACGTTTGTTTCCAAACATTTTAATTCATCTACCATCCAGTCAGGTATACCAATAATATATTAAATGATATCTACTGCTCTGACACTGATGGCCTATACTGTTTTCCGACTGTGGGGGTGCGATTTAACAATAGCCTTTAATCCCTTGTTGTACTTGACTGTGGCCTGGTTTTTAATTTCCATGTTTTAAGTCTTATCGACTTCCAGTTTTCTCAATTATTTGTAGCCTCACTGTTAAAATTCTTTATCAGATATGTTGTGAAAAGTTTAAGGTCATCGGAGTGATGAGTTTTCTTATTTTCATCACATTTCCATCTGCATTTCACTATTAAGCAATCTGATCGTATTAATTAGTGTATCAAGCTCGTTCTCCTTTTTTCCAAAATATTTAAGTTCATATTATTATTTTTATTCTTATTGTTGTTATTATAATTATTATTATTGCTATTATTATTGTTATTCTTCTTGTTATTGTTGTTGTTATTATTAGTGTTATTATTATTGTTATTAATGTTATTATTATTATTGTTGTTGTTGTTATTATTACTGTTATTTGTATTATTATTATTGTTGTTATTATTATTGTTGTTATTGTTATTGCTATTATTATTATTGATGTTATTATTGGTATTATTGTTATTGTAATACTTCACATAATTTTTCTTCAATGCTTGATCCTGTGCAGTACTTATTAAAAATTTTGTCCCAACCTTCAAGTCACAGGCTTGACAACCATCGTTATCCTTGTCCACGACCTCTGCTAGATCTTTACTGAATCAACCATGCATTTTCTTCTCAATCCATTGGTCTTTAACTTTTTGTTCATTTATTGCCTTTACTTACTAGTTTGCTCTGTTTCAATTGTTCACATTTTGATACAAATTTTATGAGGTTTTCTTTATAGTTGGAGATGTAAACTTTCAGACTATTTTCTTGTTCTTTTACGCATCGTTCTACACCTATTAGTCCTCGTCATCCCTCTTTTCTTTTTATATATAACCTAATGATATAACTCTTTCATTGAAAAGCTCCATTCATTGTAATGGTTTTCCTTATCTTCCTATTCATATCTTTCAGTTCAGTTTTTCCATATGTTTACTGCGGATATTTTGTTTTTTTCTCATTCTATATTGACTTAAGAACCAACCACAGTTTTTCCTTGTATTCCTTTCTTTTAATTATTATTGGCTCACAAGGAACTTTCACACAGGTTATCAAAGTTGAAAAACGACGGGTGGCGCTCCCTGGAAGCTGATTGACAGCAAGTCTCCTCAGATTTCCAGTACCCTCCACCTCTTTTGATATCATTTGCAGATATATTTGTGTTTTCGCAACAGCCTCTTACCATTGATTTCTCGATGGCAGCGGGCATTGGTCTCCAATGGAATTTGAGTGGCAATAAGCCTGCCAAATGTCCCAGTTCTCTTTGCACTTGTCCAGCGGAGGTCTTAGCGTTCTCTCCTCGGTCTTACCATTCTCCTTGATCCTTCCCGACTATTTAGTGTCACTCTTTTTTTGTGGGGGAGTGATACTGGGGAAATAGGGGGATGGAGTATTGAACTTATAAATATGCAGTTTCAATGTTCTTAGTTCCATATACTGTTTCTTCTTGTTTTGCTTCGGCATCAGTTTTGCCCGCGTATGTGGCTCGTGTGTTATTATTATTATTATTATTATTATTATTATTATTATTATTATTATTATTATTATTATTAATAGAATGTGCTCTGATGAAATTGCACTCGTGTACCCTCGACGTACATATCCCCGACAAACCCGCATAGCAACGAAATATCATTCATTCACTGTTTAGGTCACTAAATGCCAGAAAGCTTTCTACTCTAATATTTTCTTCGCTCGAATTTTCTTCCTGCTATCTAGTCTTTTGACTGTACTTATATGCAGAAGTTTAAAAGTAACGTGAACTAAAATCTTGTTAATCTTTCCTAGGCATGATCTAAAATAGTAGCCCCCTACGTCCAAGTGGCGATATGCCTTGTTAGGAGTGAATGTGAGCAAAAAATATCTATATATTAATACGCTTCAACCATTATCATCTTGACCATCCCTTAAAAGGAAAGTGAAATATTTCAAATGGCTAATAAAACAAAACAAAACAAAAAATTGTGTCGTTGGTTAGGAAAACTGAAACCACATTCTTAATAATACTTCGAAATAAGTAAAATAATGTAGTGATTTTGTTATTTAGAGATTTTTAAATCTCTGCAATTCTATTGAAAACATACTTATACGTCATGTTGAAATTAGTACAAATTCCAATGCATTTAATGAGAAACATTACCTACTCAAGTGTCTCTTCGACCGTTATCATTCTGACATCGCTTCAAAAGAAAAGGGGAATATTCGATCTAAATGGAAAAAAATGCTGTGTCTGGCTAGGAAAATTTTTTCAACTATTTATTTAATGTCCTGGTAAATTCACTTCTGATTAATTATAAGAATGCCCCTGAAACATCACTTCTTATCAATTGTAAGAAAAATGTTTCGTTTTTTCAACTACTATATTTAATATTAAAAAATTCTTACATAATAAAAATATCCAGAGAAAGTCACTTCTGATTGATTGTAAGAAAAAATGTTTTGTTTTTCAAATACTATATTTAATGTTACAAATTTTGAACGTTACAAAAATACTCTGGAAAATTACTTTCTGATTAATTACTAAAATCCACAGAAAAAGTCACTTCGTATTAATTATCAGGAAAAATGTTTTGTTTTACAAATACTAATGTTACAAAGTTTTTTAAAAGGACAAAATGCTCTGGAAAAAGTAACTTTCGATTAATTACTGAAATGCACAGGAAAATCACTTCTGATTAATTACAAAAATGATCTATACGAGTCACATTTGATTAGTTGTAAAAAATTATATATTTTCAACTATTTATTTAATGCCCTGTGAAATTCACGTCTGATTAATTACAAATATTAAGTGGACACCCTCTTTCTAATTCATTGTTAGAAAATATGTTTCGTTTTATTCAACAACTATATTTAATGTTACAATACTTAAACATTGCGATCACCACCACTGCCACCACTGCCATCATCGCTATCTTCAACACCACCGTTGCAACTGCCAGCACCACCAACACCACAGTAGTAGTAACAGTGTTAGTAGCAGTAGTATTTTGATCCCTCTAATTTTCTTGGAACCCTGAACATTCAACACACGTAAATTGTTTCGATTATTCAAGTAATTTTGGAGACAATGCATTTATTAGTGGCAGCTTTAGTTTAAGTAGTAATAAAAATGCAACAAGTAGTGTCAGCGTATGTATAGAACAACCATGTAAAAATAATATGAGCACTTTATTACTCCATAATCTGATTTATTATTTAATCTAATGGAAATGATATTAGGTTGATAAAAATATTTTATTTATTCTGTAAACTGGCAATGAATATTGCGAAATAAATAATGTTTTTATTGATCAAATTGAAATAATAGTTGAAATTTATACCATTTTCTGTTTGAAATTGCATCCATATTTTACTGGTCAGTCGGACTTAACGATTTATTTAATCTTAACGTCACATCAGTGTGAGCGAAGACCGTTAATCTGTATGTGTGGTTAGGATATTTTCATTTTAGTGGATATTAGTAGGAAGATCTAACGTTGTTCGTGATAGAATGTAGATCATTGCTGTAGTTTTCACTACGTTTATAAGTCTATGTTTCTTTGTTTTTACTGTCCGTTTCCTCTCATTCTATTCACCTTTTATTTATTTCCCTTAAACTTTTTATATCTTAATACTATGAGTAATTACAACATAAAAGGTAACTTCCACGAGATGCTACTAATCCCTTCTGCAGTCCATTTAATACGAATATACTTGCGTCTATCTCTAACGGTCCATCACCTTTTAATATGAATATACAATAGTCTTTGTTTATCGTTATTCAATTTAGTTTTCATTCTTCTTTTTCCTCCATTCTTGTTTTTTTCCTTTCTTTCACTTATTTTATTTTCTTTCACCCATCCTCTCACCCCCCACCTTCAATCATTTTTCTTACGCCCCCACCCCATCTTCTTTACCTTATTCTATTCTCTTAATTTTCCTTCGCCTTTCCTTCCGGTTATTCCTTATCTTATAACCCCACTTCATTAAGCTTTTCTTCTTTCCTTTAATCTCCCCCTTCCCTTTTTTCCATTTTGTCATGCTTTCTATAATTCATCCTTCCATGGTATTTCTTACTTCCCTTTTACTCTTCTTTTCTTCCCTTCTATTATTTTTGTATATTTTTTTCCTTTATTCCTATTTGTTGTAATAAAATTATTTAACGCGTCCATTCTTATGAAAAAACATGGGATGCAACTCTACGGGAAGGATATTGCATACTCTATATTTACCACCAGGTGTCGCTAAGCATGATGTATGACTAGAATGTTAAATTGAAAAAAAAAAGACAAAAAATAGAAAAAACTTGCACAAAAGGAAAAACGTAAGAAGTATAAGCGAACTCAACCATAACTTCCTCATGCAGACACATATATGCGCATATATATATATATATATATATATATATATATATATATATGTGTGTGTGTGTGTGTGTGTGTGTGTGTGTGTGTGTGTAGTCATTACCCAAATATATATTTAGAGAGAGGTGCGTGCGCATCTACATGTACATACTTGGTAATATATTAATAGAAGAATCATGCATATCACACAAATATATATATATATACATATATATATATATATATATATATACATATATATATATATATATATATATATACAATAAAAGTAACACTTACAAACATGCATTAAAATATACACATGCGCACACATTATATACATTATATATATATATATATTAAATGGAATTTTAAATACTTTCAGATTACAAATTGTATAATACTGTAAAATTAAAGTTTATATAAATATTATTGTCAATATTTACAAGGCAATCCCCACAAGACAAAGAAAGATCAATATACGAAGGGGATTCATAATATAAGTGAAAAGTTTGAATGAAATCATGTGAATAAAAAAATTGCAACAAATTTATTGTTTGACAATGAATACAAAAAAAAGTTATTTACTTAATCCATGGATTTTCAATAAAAAGCACTTCTCATCGGAGGAAGTGTTTTTAGCAAATTAAATATAGCTTATTACTACATTAATGGAAAATTAAATCTGAGATGATTGCATTAAAAGAATATTCCATGGTTGACTGAATAAAGGTGCAGGAACAGTTATTAAACTCAAAGCAATCAATACTGGCATATTCCAGATTATGAAATTTATTAGTCAATACTATCTAAAAAGATTTTTAGTGAAATCATTCTTATAATATGTTTTCGCAAATATTAACTTTTTCAGATGACTTTTCGCATGATTTTACCTCAATGAACTTTATGGTTGACGACATATGCATGGTTTTGTACTTCAAAGAATTCAACTTTCAGCCTGGAATGGACATTAAAAACCGCACAGATTTCCAAAATCACAATTCAATTTGGAATATACGAATATTCATTGCTTTAGATTTTACAACTGTTCCTATATCTTTATTTATCCATCATGGAGTATTCTTTTATACAATAACCTTAAATTTTAGATTTAATTTATATGCTAATATATAACATGTATAATTACCTATATTTATTTTACTAAAACACTTCTTCCATTGAGATAAGCGATTAAATTAATGGATCCAGGAAAAAAAACTTTGATTGTTTGTATTCCGTGTTAAACAATAAATTTGTTATAAATTTTTAATTTACACTAGCGGCGTTTTCCAGTCGTATAATACGGTGTAATATAATATTTTAATTTATGAATGTTTCGTATTTATTATTATAGAGGGAATTCTTTCATATCAAATGACTTTTAATTCTTTCATATCCATATGACTTTAAAAGGGGGGGGATATATATATAATTTGAGTGCCATCAGCTAGAATCGAAACTGAATCCAAAACATAGTTTCTTGATTGAAACTATGTCTACAAGTTAAGCAAGGACTGAAGGTTATTAGTACTAAATATGGTTGGACTGTGGAAAGAAGTGTGACTTTTATTAAACACAAGCTGGTTTCTATGACAATATTTTTTTTGATAGACAAGATGAAGGCAAGGGTGGTCTGACAGTCTACTGAGTTTTATAATTATACTAGACTACCTGTGACTCGATGGGCCAGTATGTGTTATAGCTAGTTATGGAATATTGAGTATACAAAATGGATGTATATACGTGATACTCGTGACGGAAAGAAAATCTTTTAATAATTATGTAAAGGCATCAAGAATATATACATATATATATATATATATATTTATGTATATATATATATATATATATATATATATATATATATATATATATATATATATGAAAGTGAACGTGTCTGTGTGTTTGTCTGTGTGTGTCTGTGTACATTTCCCTACGCAATAACTGTCAATTTTTAGTCTACAGACTTGAAATTTATATACAGTGTACTGAGATTTGGGAAAATCGATGTGACCGGTTTTCGGCCGGAAATTTGGCGATTAAGGGGTCAAATTTCAACGATTTGACCTTTGAGAACTCTACCAAAATCCTCCGACAATTTTGGGTCCAAACACTTGACATTTTAGATATTGGTTCCTGGGACATGGATCTAACTTAATAATATGATTTGAGCCAATAACAATAACAGTTAAGGGGTCATAATAGGGGTCAAATTAAAAAATTACCGTTTTTTTTACTCAGCATACACCTCCAAACACACGGGCAACGCCGGACACCCATTGCTAGTATATATATATATATATATATATATATATATATATATATATATATATGTTACATAACAAAAACATTCATTTCTCTGAGTCGTTTACACATTAAACCTGATCATACTTTAGTTTATGCGTGTGTGTGTGTTATTATTTTCACTCAATTTCATATACATAATAACAAATAATTAATTGACGAATATTTTATTGTTTCCTAATTAGTACATTACTCTATAAGTATGGCATAAACCACTTATAATTCCACAACTATAACTTCTAAGCGCTTTTTCCCTATTGTTTGCATAAATGGCGGTGAGTTTTTAGTAATATGTTTCTAAATTCATTTTTAGGGATATCATATGCTACCAACACCTTGTAGCATATGACACCCCCAAAATGAATTTAAAAACATATTTATAAAAACACAGTGATTTTAGCCGTCTAGCACTGTAACCTGCTCCTCCCAATCATAGAGACCTTACTCATTCGCATAAATGAACCGACCATTAAACAGGCATAATATGAGGAGGGCACTCTTTAGTGCTTTTAAAGATTTTAAACGATTATTATCGACTTTTTCAATGAATTCACCAAACGCAATTGACTATGAAAAATTTCTTTTTACACTCAAAAATAACGTTCGAACATTCGTCCACTAAATGGAAAATAACGAATGGCAAGAGAAACAAATAGGATTCATCTCTGTTGTTCAAGTGTTACTTGCCACTAATACGAAACTAAAACTTACCGTAACATCATTACAAGGTTGTTACGAACATAAAATAAATATAGATACCAAATTTTTAAGAATTCTTTTTACAAAAAATCAACCATCGGGAAATAAAAGAATTTAGGAACCCAACAAATGAGATATATTTTTTAAATTCTTTTCTTTTTGAAATGGCTTAGGGCTCCCCGTAGAAACTTCACATAACTCTGTTCTTAAATAAGGATACGAAAATAAGGCGATACATTAATATTTTAATGGGCTTTTCCGTAACCACAACCAAGGTAAATGTTTCTCGCATGTTTTTCTCGTTAGGGATCCCCCCGTCTTTTTTCTTTCTATTAAAAAAATGTTACATTGCCAAAAGTGTGTTTATTCAAAAGGTCTGACAAAATGGTGGTTTTTGAAAATTTTCAAACGATATAATGCTTGAAATTGCCGAACTGGATATTGAAACAATTGTAACATAAAATGAAATACACTTTTTGTTGCCATCAACACCTTGTCTTGAAGACTTGATTTTGCACACAAAGTATATTAATGCTCAATTATGAAGTGTGATAATTTTTTTTAGCTTAATCCTTAAGTCAACCTTTTTTGGCTGAAAACCTATTGGTATATAAAAATTTACTGAATTACACGAACTCAGTATATTACATATAAGTCTATACTGCTCCTTAGTGTGAGCTGAAAAAATAAACCAATACATACAACATGTTTTTAAAAGAGGAAATCACTTTCTCACCTAAGAACATAGCAATTCCAGGGCACAAGGAATACACAATGAGCATGATCCTAGCGGTAAAGGATTTCACTAAAAGAATCAGATGGAAGGTATATCACCACATTATGAAAAATAACGAGGACAACAACATCGCCGTCGCTGTTGATAAAGCGATTGAGGAAATTTTGAATAAAAGACTTGATGCCATACAGGGATGCCTTCATAGAAATAGATTTCTGCTATCACGCCTTAAATGTAACTGAGACATAACCTTTTTACAACAATAAGGATCATCGGATGGCAGGATTATATTTTAATGTAGAGTTATATAGGTAGAACTGTTACAATATAAATGAAGAGTCCAAATCTAACATGCAAATAGAGATTCCTTTCTTCTTAACCGGGCAAGAAATACAAATAAAGTATATAGCCCATCTAAGAATGTTTTTTTGTTTTTTTTTCATAACAGCAACCATTCTTATATTCAGTCGTAGCAGAATTAACGGTAAAATTAGTAACACCATCTTCAAATCAATAAAACAACGCAGCAATTAATCTAGCTATTATTAAAAAATAAGTTATCAACTTGGGCACTGTTAATCCATTTAAATATTAATTCAACTGATTTTGTCGTCTGACACCCTAGGTTGGTAGAATCCATGCTTACTTATTCTCCTACTTCACTCCATGGTCTAAGTGTTTTACACCCATAAATGCAGGAGTAGACATCTTCCCACCGGAGTAAAACATACTTGGAACCGTGGGTGGTCTTGTTGTAAGAATAGTAATTAGAGGAAATACAATATTTTATTTATTTAGACAACCCAAGAACACAACGCACAAACTATATGACAGGAGCAGCACAAGTGATTAATAACAGATGCGGGCTAAACACATCCCATTCCTTTAGATCAAAAACATAATTTATAATTGTTAAACAAGCCATTGTAGCACGTTGTGGAATAATCTGATTAAATTAATTATTAAATCATAGTCGCCTTCGAGTAATCAACGAATCGAAAACACAAACAGCCTGAATCATCTCCCTTTTACCATTATAAGAAACAAAATCAACCCAGTTTCAAACAGAATTAACTAGCAGTACTTAACAACTTAATTTGATTATCTCCCTTCAAATCATCCCAAGCAACGACACAAAAACAGTTTTCAAGTAGAATAACTATGAATTTTCAGACAGTAAATAGATTGGAACACTTCATCCGAAATGTCCTACAAGGTTCATATATATTTAATACACCCATTTTACTTTATTCTCATAGTCAATCAAATTCTAAACCTGAAATGGTCTTAGATCCATGTACCGATAAAACGACAATCTATAAACATTACTTGCCACTAATACGAAACTAAAACTTACCGTAAAATCCTTACAAGGTTGTTACGAACATAATATAAATAAAGATACCAAATTTAAAAAAAATTCTTTTTACAAAAAATCAACCATCGGGAAATAAAAGAATTTAGGAACCCAACAAATGAGATATATTTAAAAAAATTTGTTTTCTTTTTTAAATGGCTTAGGGCTCCCCGTAGAAACTTCACATAACTCTGTTCTTAAATAAGGATACGAAAATAAGGCGATACATTAATATTTAAATGAGCTTTTCCGTAACCACAATCAAGATAAATGTTTCTCGCATGTTTTTCCCGTTAGGTATCCCCTCCCCATCTTTTTTCTTTCTATTAAAAACATGCTACATCGCAAAAAGTGTGTTTATTCATAAAGTCTGAAGAAATGGTGGTTTTTGAAAATTTTCAAACGATATAATGCTTGAAATTGCCGAACTGGACATTGAAACAATTGTAACATAAAATGAAATACACTTTTCGTTGCCATAAACACCTTGTCTTGAAGTCTTAATTTTGCACACACAGTATATATATATATATATATATATATATATATATATATTTATATATATATGTATATGTATATATATATATATATATATATATATATATATATACTTACGCACATCTGGTACTCAATGACTTATTACTGAGGAAGGTAGCCAGGAAATTTAAGACACCGTCCATGGGCCTAGTTCTATATATAAATTAATATATCGCTGAACTAAATACTAAACTTCTTACATTTAGAATAAACATTTGTGTTAAATATTAACAGAAACTACAAAGCTTTTGTCTACCAAGCTCCAACCCTAGTCTCATCGCTGCAATGTTGCGTGAATACGCTTATTTTTTAAGTACTTCAAACAAATGCGATCTGACTGCAATTGTACATCTACAGTGTGAATACAACCAACACACCCGGCAATCTGCAAAATATCACCTCTTCATCGAGACAGTTTTCAAGTGCGAGAAAACCTCTAATATAGATTTTCCTCGGGTCATTTGCTTTCGGCATTCCCTTGCTGCTCCCTGTTTCACTAACTCTACTAACATGCAGAAAATTAAGTTTAATGTGAACACAAATCTTGCTGCACAGTTCCTAATTAAAGATTATCCTTATGAATAAAAAGAACGTTCTGAGAAACAAACGTGAAAGTTAAACTTTAATATGCACGACTATTGGCTAAAACTATGGAGGGACCTGTTTTACTTCTTATTTTCCCCGGAAAAATAATTCGTTGAGAATTTTACAATGATTGCAAATTCTCATGAAAAATGCTAATACCTTGAAAAAGTCTTCGACCTTTTATATTTGCGAAGAAGTACATAATTGCCTGTTTAAATTTAACATTCAAAAACTGCCAAACATTACACATAGGAAAGTAAATTGATAAATCGTTTACTCATTACTGGAGTACAATGTGGAAGAAACAGATTCATGTTTAACACAGTATTACATTTTTATGACGATTGCAAGTTGCATCCAACGTTGGCCTAGAATGCGATGGTTGAGGCTCAGTTGATTATTCGAAGATAATAAAAAAAAAACTGAAAGCATAAAAGAAGATTCATCAAAATTACCGGATTCGGCAGTCAATAAAATAAAAAGAGTTGATATGCGGTAAAACGAAACAACTAAACCAAATCAAATTCACAAAGCAGAATATGCCCTCTTCTCGCTATTCAAATAACTAATCTTTTACTTGTGCTTTCACTTATCCCCTAGCCGATAGGAACGTATCAGCCATATATTGTTGACTAGTAGGGAGACCCGCCGTTGCTCGGAATTGAATAATGATCAAAGAATGTTTCACAGTTCCATATTTTTATTGTCTTTGAAATCGGTAAAATCGCCCATTTCTCAATCAAATCAGTTGATTGCCAACTCTAGTCGTGGACCTACCGCGGTGAATCATGAGGAAGCTTCATAAGCCTCTTTGCAATCACATAGTTCACAGTATAGTGTAGTTGTCATTGAACTGTATAATCAATACTATTGAGTTTATTAGAGTTTAAAAATGCAATAGTTAAGTATCATGGTTCAATTGTGGTCTACATCAAAGAACCTACTATTGATTTTATATGCTTGGCCTCACTGATTGTGTGATAATAAAACTTCTCATATACACTTGTTAGATTACGCTGTATAAGCATTAACTGTAGTTAAAATCGCCTGTTTTTTCTTTAATTTAATTTTTTCGATTATAGATTATCGATACTTATTGAAGACATTGCGATATAAAACCTATCTAAGAACGCTGCCAGTACATATTCATAAAATTTCCAAAAAAATCAGCCCACTCGTTTAGGAGTCTATAAGGGACGAACTCTCACGCACGCACATACCTACGCATACATAAAGTTCATTTTATATGATAGAACGAAAAAGAAAAAAGACGGCAGTTCTCCACAAACCAGCTCCCCGGGTAGAGTATCGCCCTCCCCACATCACCATTGGGGAGACTAAGTTGAAGACTGTTCCCCACTACTTGGGGTGTACCATCACATCAGATGCCAAACTCGACACGGAAATAGACAACAGACTGACCAAATCAAACAGCGCTTTTGGCAGATTGTACAACAGAGTCTGGAAAAACAGACACTTAAAAAATTGCACAAAAATCAGTGTGTACAGATCCGTAGTCCCCTCCACCCTCCCGTACGGCTCTGAGTCTTGGACAATCTACTGCCCCCAATTACGACTCCTTAAGCGTTTTCTCCGCACCATTCTCAACGTCCACTAGAGTGACTATGTCACCAATGTTAAGGTCATCGTGCAGGCGGAAATCACAAGCATCGAGCCCATGCTGCTGAAGTCACAGCTACGCTGGGTCGGGCACGTCTCCAGAATGGACGATCATCGCCTGCCTAAGATAGTCCTGTATGGCGAACTCTCTACTGGCCGTTGTGATAGAGGAGCACCGAAGAAAAGATATAAAGACTCCCTGAAGAAGTCCCTCGGTGACTACTAGATTGATCACCTCCAGTGGCCTACTTTCGCTGCTGACCGTGATACCTGGAGACGTACTGTCCACCAGGCTGTCGCCTCCTTTGAGATCTCACACACAGAGAATCTGCGGGAGAAGCGCTGCAGAAGGAAGATTCAGGAAGCTCCAGAGCCACACCTGACGTTTCTTTTTACTGCAGCCGCTGTGGCCAATCTGCTTGTCCCGCATACTCCTCGTCGGTCACAAGCGTGCCTGCAGTCGACGTGGACAACCCCCTTCATAAAATCCTTGTTGCGAAGTACTGCCAAGAAGAAGAGCTAACAGTATAGAAACTATAGGATCTTTTATATTCATCACTAATTGATATTATGATTATACAATCACGCAGATATCCTATTCGTGCACTATGTAGCCTTATTTACCGTCTAGTAACAACATTGTAGCTCAACAAGAATATTTTGCTTTTTTTCAATGACCAAATAACTTTATATATAAAAATACTTCTGAAAAAAAATATCCCATGTCTTCCCTGATTAGGCCCCAAGATGCCAAAAGCCTTTCTACTCTATTATCTTGTTTCCTCGAACTGATGGCCTTTGGAAGTTCTTTTTGTTCCCTGATTCCCTGACTGTACCAACATGTATAAACTTAAATACATTTTGAACAAACATCTCGCTGCACAACTCCATGGTATTTTGTTGCCACATTTGTGTCGTGTATCTAGCACTTACCGTTCTTTCCTCTTCAGGATTCAAAAAAGACTTTTTAAATCTAAAAATTCAGCCCTACCGGCCAAGCTCCTGTCTCATCGCCCAACGTTGTATCCCTTGGTGTGTTTATTTTTAATGGAAATTGCTCCAGATAAGGCATGGAACCACTTGATATAAGGATCTAAAAATATTTATTTAAAGTAAAAAGTTGTCAACGATAAGTATGAAATAGAATAAATTCTAATCCAAAAAACCGCTATCCTTTCCCCTTCGTCAGGAATATCGCTCATGAATTGTGAACATTAAACAACAGAATAAAGAAAACGAAAGTTATGAGGGAGTCGAAAGTAAATCAAAGTTCACCTTTTATTCTAAAAAGTAATTTAACTCATAGACCTGTGTCCCATCGACGTGCATACTTTCGGCAAACTCGACAAGAAGCAAAACCCAACCCCTTCACTGTTGAGGTTCCTAGTTTCTGGAAATTCTTCTTTTCTAATAGTTTCTTTTCTCAAACTGCTAGACTTTGGAATTTCCTCATTTTTTTTCTGTTCCCGGAATGTACCGCAGGATCTTAAAATAATGCGAACAGGCATCTGGTTACTCAAATCCTCAAAATCCTCTGTTCAACCTGGTCCCAAATGATAGCAGCTTAGATCCAAGTGGCAATTCGCTTTGTTTGGGGGGGTGACGAGTAAAAAAATTAGAATGCTCTTATATATATGACTCTTAATTCGCAGTAGCCCTCTACATCTCAGTGGAATGGTTTGGTTGTCTTGTAGAAAGGATTTGTGAATTTTATTTAAGGGCTTCATATGGTGGTGGCTCACTATGAAAGATCACCGATGTATGGATGTTTCCGAATTTAAAATCATTACGACTGAATCTAAACATTATTTTCAGAATGTAGATCACACTGAATCAACAACTAATCAAGAGAGATAATTGTGTTAACATATTCGTCAAAACAAATTTGTTTTATTTCATTTATTAGAAATTTGTTGTTATCTGCATGTTATCATCAATATTGACTATTTTATAAACTCGAACTTTAAATAAAATAATTTATTAGAAATTAAAATACTAATACAATAATAATATAAGGATCAGATTATTCAAATATTTAAGACGATAGTTCGAAAAAAATGCTGTATAAATATTTTACTATTAATTTTTAAGTCTTTCATTTCAATCTTAAAATATCTAACCTACCTCTGTACTTAATTCGGTCATTTGTAAAATGAAAAAGATGACTGCCCTTCGATTTTAAGATTATTACATTTCAAAAGTGCTTATCAATTTAAATAGCAAGTCAACATTTACATGACGTTAGGTTGAAGCCAAATTCGTTGGGATCTGATTGACAGATGAATGAAAATGACATCTTTTTCTTATTTCGATGTTTTTCATCAGATACGAAATTAAACAGTTTTCAAATGCTTAATTAATAGAAAATGTGTCACAGTATTTAACGACACTACATCTTATATAATAGTGTTAGTTATTATATGTCTATAATATTTTTGTACTGTAATGGTGCCTCCTTGACGTAAATACTTTGCGCTAACTCATTAGCAACAAAATCCTACGCCTTCAATGCAGAAACGCTGAATGCCGGAGATGCATCTAATTTGAAAGTTTCTTCCCTCAAACTATACGATTTGGGAAAATCCTTCCTTATATACTGCTTTCTAACTACTAACATCCAAATATTTAAATGTAATGTGAACAGGCATCTCGCTGCTCGACTCCCTAACGTAGAGTGTCCCAGTTGGCATGGCCCCTAATTTAAGATCATATTTAATTTTTATGAAAACTTCTTAGTGGCATGTTATCTTGTTTGACGTGAATACGAGTAAAAAAATAATATATTTTTGAAAAGCATAAAATTTCCAACAAATTATGAGTAACTCGTAGTGTAAATGTGGTATTGTGGTGACTGAGATGCTACTAGTGAAAAGTAGGATAGACATTTTAGATCAAGGATTACGAATGATATTCATTTCTCCTACTTCTTTTGACGACCTTGTGCATAATTTGCTTTAGATGTAATTTTTAAATATTTTCTGCAAATAAATATTTTAAAGCATAGCATGTGTTTTGATACTTTTTTAAAACACTTAATTCACCACACAAAAAACGTACATCACAACTTCAACGGATTGAACTAATATTTGGGATCATACCTACAGATGCACTATGTAGGAACGTGAGTAATGTGATATCTGTTCAGTTTACATTTAAATGTCTTCATGTTGGTACAGTGAGGGAAGCAAGTAACAGAAAGTGACGCCAAAGTCTATCAGTTGGAGGGAACAAACTATTAGAGTAGAAACCTTACCGTCATCAAGGCACATCTACATTGAAGAGGGGATTTTTAGCTGCTTATTGGTTTTGTCGGGGTATTTACTTTGACGGGGACTCGATTACTGCCAGTTTGTCAAGGCAGATTCAATTAAAATACTAGTAAAACAACACATCGATGCAACGATTGGATAGAAGTTGGACTTTAGTTGATCGTGCGGGACTTATTAAGTGTTAGATTTTATTTTGCCCATGTTTAACAGTAGATGCACCCGATACTACACTTCATCTGATTTTCTTATCCAGTGAATGATAAATTATACTAGAATGGAGCAAACTATCTGTTTCCCTGTCTGTACCAAACATGCATAAATTTAAATATAATAAATCTTTTACAACAATGTTAGTTGTTGTATTTTATGAATCTGAATTGCTTCAAATCTTAAGTACATAGACATTAACAGCATTGCGTAAATTGTCCGACTGCTGTTGCCTATCATGTGGACGGGTGATAAACTAGGACGTCGCTAAGCACACTGCTGTAACGATAAACACCATAAGAGATAAAAATCTGACTTTGGCCTTCGCGTCATTAAACGGACTCTCGGGACGTCATCAAAAATACGAAACTTTAGTGTTCGTTCTCCCGTTTTGCGATCATGTGTAGTTTTTCTTTATTTCCAACTTTTTTTTTGTGGCAAAAATGAATAAAAAATGCCTGACAGTAATACGTCGGTACTTTATCTGGTAAATATTATCACAAGAGAACGATTGTTTTAAGAGAGCGAAGAAAATATTCGCCAGAATTGGCAAATAGATAAATGAAATAAAATCTATTTGGATTCAGAACTTAAGTTTCTTTAATCAAGTTATATTAATGACGTCATTCGTAACGCGATGCCATCAATAACAGTGTCCCATTGTATGTGCTGCAGTACGAGCATTAATATACGTCATCTTGATATGTTGACTAAAAGTGTGTATATAGGTAATTTATAAGGAAAGAGATAAGCAAATCAAATGGTAATAACAGATATTATTTAGCTGTACAAACTTGTAAAGAATACTCTTATAAGTTAAATTCTTTGATATACTCTTATGTCGATTCAAATGCCATAACTTTTGTACTAGATTAACCAATAATGTTTGGTATTTTTGCTGGGCGTGATTCATATGAAAATGACCTGATCTGATCTAATATTGCATTCGAACATTTGGTTCAAACAAAGTATTCTGCCAATAATCAGGATGAGAAAAATAAGAAAAGGAGGAAGAGAAGATGTAGAATAAATAAGAAAACACATTGATTAAAAAAAAAAGAATAAAACAACAAGCGTGATTTTATTTATATAAATATATAGATAATCTTTCGGCAAACTCCTTAGAATGTAGTCAAACAAAAATAAACAATTTTAACTCAGAACATAAGACAATTCAATTCATAATCCCATGCTCATATAGAAAGTCGAATTAAAGAGCTGTGGTACAGCGAAACAGTCCGCTTGATGATGATGATGATGATGATGATGATGATGATGATGATGTGTTCTCCTTCTTTGGTAGAGCTTTCGTGAGAAAATCGCCAACAGCTATGTGTTATTTGCTCGTTGGGTAAAAACAATTCGAGCTCTCCCGTATTTGACAACGTTTACGTTGTTTTTACATTGAGATTTTCCTTACTTTCAGCAGATGTCGGATGATAGCGAGTAATGAGAAGCGCCAACTCTCAGTACCGTCTGTTCACCTGAAAGAATTTTTCGAAAACATCTTGTGATTACAATAGAAAAATGCGAGCATAAAAAGTAATATGGTTAAGCTTTTACATAGAAAAGTAAAGGGCTAGTTGTAAAAATAGGAAAAGAAAAGGACAACATATTCTAGTAAAAACTATAATAAATTTATAACTTAAAATATTGCAGCATTAAGAATTGATTATATAAATTGAATTAAAAAACATTCTTAATGCTGCAATATTTTAAGTTATAATTATATATACTATATTTTTACTAGAATATATTGTCCTTTTCTTTTCCAGTTTTAGCAACTAGTTCTTTACTTTACCATGTTAAAGCTTAACCATATTACTTTTTATGCTCGCATTTTTCTACTGTAATCCATGATTTTTCCAGGCTTCCAATAAATTCACTTGCTGTTTGTTTAATTCCAGTATTATTCTTTTGCACCCATAAACACATATGTAATAATAATGTACGGCACTCGTCTGCTTTCAATTATCTCCCTTTCATGCTTTCATCCTTTCTGTTTCACTTGTTACTTCTCTTTTTGAATTAGTAGCAACAGTAGTCACTGAAGTGGTGTGGTTGCTATGGAATACTGTCATAAAAATCGTCGCTTATCTCTTTACATATTTTTACGAATTTGAACACCAGAAAATTCATCATAAATTTTGTTTTACTCAACAAAAACTGAAATTCTTTTCGCAAAAGCTAAGAAGGTGATCTATAAACTTTAATAATTGTTTGAAATTTGGCCGAAAAATCAGTGAACGGTGAAGCTTTAAAGCAGTTCTAAATGACTAAAACTGCCACTTAACCATATATTTAAACACCGCTGTTTTTGAATCATAAAAATGATGTTTTAAATAACATTCGTAAATTTATTCGAATACTCAATTTAACATATTATTTTAAGAGTATTATACGACCGGGCAACGTCGGTGCACATGTTAGTCTATATCTAGCTATATACCTATCAAATTGAGCTTTTTCACGCCTGTACATTGATATTAAAACCCATTTTTTCTATTTTGAATATGATTAAAATGAACGTCTTAATATACTCAGTCATTGATACTCAGTCATAGAGTCTTGGAGTGGATGAAACGCGGAATATTCAGTGTACCTTAATCGCCATATATATTTTATAAGTTACTAACTGGCTCTACCTACGTATTGAGTACTTTCGAAGTAAATACTTACAGTTTATGCAAAAATTTATACTTTCGTATATTAATTTTATGTGAGTAAATGAAGTAGTTATATTATGCATATGTATATATATATGTATATATATGTATATATATGTATGTATATATATGTATATATATATATGTATATATATGTGTATATATATGTATATATATGTATATATATGTATATATGTATATATATGTATATATGTATATATATGTATATATGTATATATATATGTATATATATATGTATGTGTGCGTATGTATGTGTGCGTTGGGGTGGAGAGGGCTCCCGTAAGCCGTGGTGAAGGCAACCTTTCTAGGAGAAGCAAATCTCTAATTTAAAAAACCATAAAGCGGGAGACCAGTACCCGTATTAAGCTGGTCTGCAGTTTAATTTGTTGCTGGCTATCTTGCTCTTGCTTGTTGCTGGATCTCAACATTTTGAATCGAGAGAGAGACTTAGCTGTCGTACAAAGCTAAGACTCTGTAACATTATCTGTGTATAGATAATCCCTCACGCATTTGTCTATTAAAATGGTCCTGTGGCGATGGAAGTCATTTTTGGGCTCGTATCTGAGGAAGTGGCACTCGTCTGACAAGACGTTGCAATCATCATCATCATATGTATATATGTATATATTTATAAATATGTATATATATATATATATATATATATATATATATAGAACTGCCGACTGTCATCACGACGGTTCTAGGTTCGATTCTCAGCTTCGGATAGGTGCTAGTCTAGCGGCACTGATGAGTTGTGATACAACGAAACAGGACTGTATGTCGATGACTACAAATATATTTTATATATATATGTATATGCATATATATGTATATATATGTATATATGTATATGTATATATGTATATATGTATATATATGTATATGTGCAAAAATTTTCTATCAAACCTCTCTCTGAATAATTGCTTTACAGAGTTTGAATTTGATATATAGGGTATTTGAATCTGTAGCACACTTTCGATGTGGTTCTAGGTCTGCCAAAATTGTTGTTAAGGTGATAAGGTGCCAAAATTAAAAATAAAACAGTTGACTTTGACAAGAGTAATCGACAAATCTACGTTAATAGATGAAAAAAAAACCCCGTTATTTTTAAATAATTTTTATGCGAATGAGCATGGCTTAGAACATAATGAATGGTACTGGAACGTTGATTTTTTTTGTTTCAATTTTAACCGATAGCACTTTAAAAAACTTTTGAAAACATTCTTTTATATATTGTGTACAGTAAATGAATAAAGAATT
This sequence comes from Euprymna scolopes, assembly GCF_053919585.1. Classification (NCBI taxonomy): domain Eukaryota; kingdom Metazoa; phylum Mollusca; class Cephalopoda; order Sepiida; family Sepiolidae; genus Euprymna; species Euprymna scolopes. Next base: position 158,283,908 of record NC_136484.1, on the reverse strand, counting down.
TGCTTCATAACAAATACGAAATCTGCATGAATTCTTTACTTGTTTATAGTTTCTTTTTTTAGGATTTGTTTTGTTTTACTACTTTAAATTCTATTCATGCATAGATTCTATATTCTGCAAAATATATTTATGCATAAAATAAAATACACATCAAGTGCGCTTGAAAGCCAAATCACAACGTAATATTAGGAAAATAAACAAATATTTTACTTGTTTGAAATTTATTTGTGATAAAATATTTGTTTATTTTCCTAATATAACGTTGTGATTTGGCTTTCAAGCGCACTTGATGTGTATTTTATTTCATTCAAATTAAAACAACGTTTCTATATGGACTCTCATCCTTTACGTTATTCTCGCGTTGCCTATGAACAGTTCAAATATTTCAAAATACAACCGCTAGATACAACGCGCGGCCCTTTACAAACAGACTTCTTTTTCCAACTTTACAGCATGGCAAGGAAGAAGAAAAGGACAAAAAAAGAAACAAAACACTAAAGATGGAGGATACCTCTGAAATATATTTGTTATAAATTTCAAACAAGTAAAATATTTGTTTATTTTCCTAATATTACGTTGTGATTTGGCTTTCAAGCGCACTTGATGTGTATTTTATTTCATTCAAATTAAAATAATGTTTTTATATGGACTCTCATCCTTTACGATATTTATGCATATTTTACAACGTCTAGCGACCTGTTAATATATATATATATATATATATATATATATATATATATATATATATATATATATATATATAAATGATCTTTTTTGTTTATGTACGGTACGGTCTCTACCAAACTACTTTTAAAGTTTTGGTCTTGAGACTTGATATAAACGGATTTTGACCTGTGCAACAAATTTGATTTGATATTTCGTCGGTAAAAATAACTGCTAACGTTTTAAAATTGAAAACAAATATTACTTTACAAGCGTAAATAGACTTAAAGTGCTCTTCTAAGTATGCGCAAATATACATTTATATGTTTAAGTCGTTTAATTTCCAACTATTTTTTATTCATCTGAAGGTAACTTCAACGTTAACGCTTAAGGATGATGCCCTACATGCCTTGGTTTCAATTGTAGCTGATTGAATCAAATATAAATATTAGTATTAATATTTATAAGATACACAAAACCAGATGTAAAAGTTCAATAAATTAATTATTTTTGTATAAATCCCCGGAGAAAAGGAATTTCTAAATGCTTATTACATGTTTATTTTTGTCGTATAATAATTTTGTTTAACTTCTAATTTACAGAGTTTACATTTATACTATCTCTCTCTCTCTCACACGCACACACACACACACACATATATATATGTATGGAAATCGCTCCAGACTAGGCATGAAGGCACTTGATGCGAGGCACCAAAAATACCACTATAAGATCAAACTCTTGCCAAGAAAAGTGTAAGATAGAATAGATTTTGACCCAATAAACAGCAATTTTTTTCTCTTTGCCAGAAACAACCCTCCTGGAATATGAGAACTAAATAACAAAATAAGAGAAGCAGACGTTATGCGGGTGCCGAAAGTAAACCCAATATCCAATTTCTAGTCGCTTTATTGTATATATATATATATATATATATATATATATATATATATATAGATATATATATACCAATACTATACATATAAAAAAACATAGCTGAAATGAAACTGATTAAAATCGTCCACAATGCATCTAAAACCAAGCTTCTCTCTTTACATCATCAACATTCTAATCCACATTTGTCATCAATTGAAATGAATGGCTCTCGTCTTCAGGAGGCCTCCAGTTTTGACAAGCTTCTGGGCTTGACCATTACTCCTGATCTTAAATGGAACACGTATATCAAATCTGTTGCCAAGGCCGCTGGAAAAATGGTGGGATCTTTCTATCGATCCAGTAGATATCTCACTGCTGATGCTATTCTCTATCTATATAAGAGCCAGGTACGTCCAAGGATGGAATACTGTTGCCACATCTGGGCAGGAGCTGCTAGAAAGGACTTGGCCTGCCTTGATAGAGTTCAAAATAGACTTCGTAGCCTCGTAGGAAATGTCCTTTTCTCCTCCTTGCAACCTCTATCTCACAGAAGAGATGTTGCGAGTTTGTCTCTGATGTATCGTTATTTTCATGGAAAGTGTTCAACTGAGCTTCAATCTATGGTCCCCCCTCGCCAAACTTTCACAAGAAACACTCGTCTAGCTGTAAACACTATCAATAATTCCCCCCCACTCTTTATCTGTGCCTAAACCTAAACGTAGATTCCATGAACAAAGCTTCTTTCTTAGAACTGCACGCCTGTGGAATTGTCTTCCGTTTTCCTGCTTTCCGGCTGACTACAATATGGTTGTCTTCAAGTCTAAAGTAAATAAGTTCTTGATGAGCCGTTCCATATAAGTTATTAAATTTACCAAATTTTCATTACTAATGATTACTATATTGACCAATTTCTACTGTACACTCTTTAACCCTTATCCTTGAGTGGCCTCTTGGCCTTGATAATGTGGTGATGCCTATGTAAAAGAAAAAAAACAATGACGCAAAGTATAATGTCTTTGATTAACAAACAGTTCCAAATAAGAGTATTCTGAAAAAAAAAATGGATAAAAACCACCGTTTAGATATCATAGTATTTGTTTACAAATATGCCTACACAATAAATTAATCCACGTATGCAAATATTATGTAAGGTTTCAATATAAAATTTCATATGGTATTTATAGTCGCACAAAATAATACCTTTTATTAAATTCTAGTATTTTGCTAATCATATGTGCTTATTTATAAATCTTGTTGGCGGAAGAGTAATATTAAGGTCGATTTGTTTATCTGGGTTAACTGAATTAGTTACTTCCTGTTAGGAGACGCGACACAGCCATGGCTCAATTTTCAAAACGGCAATTCAAATGCTAGATTAGATTTTAAACGCCGCACTTTAAAAGAAAGTTTTAACTTAAATTGAGGAGCGCCTATTCCTTCCTGTTGAACAATAGAAGTATACAAAAAAAGTCAATGCTTAAAGAAAGAACGACATCGTCTATACATTTATTTTATTTAATAACTTGGTAAAACAATGCAAGGTAAAACGTGATCAAAGAAGGTTCTAGAAGAAAAAGCAGTTTATCGTGTAAGAAATATTGAGCACATGCGCTCATTCCGGTTGTGGCTGAGGCACGTGTTTGTTTTTAAAGAGTAATTGAGTAGACATGCTGTAGCATTTTCAATAACAAAAGTAGTCTTCATACTTTGTTTATGCGGATTTATTTTTTCTTCAACATCGCCGTTTAGTTTAGTGTTAATGAAAAAATATTCTAATCACGGAGGAAGAGGACATAAGGAGACATTTGCTGAGTTTTCGTCACAATCGTATTGTGAGATAATGGACTCAGAAGAGAGAGACAGATATAGATAGATAGATAGATAGATAGACAGAGAGAGAGAGAGAGAGAGAGAGAGAAAGAAAGAGAGAGAGAAAGAAATGCTGTCTTAACTAATTCTTTATTTCTTATCTTTATTTTTCTAACTTATTGAAATGAGTTCCACAGACGAACAAAGACATCGAGATAACATCCCGATTACATTATTCTACATTATTGGCGGTATCTCTATCACATGGCTTTACGGTGATACTGATTTTAAATCCTTAACTTTCTATTCGTTTAAAAAATGCGACATACGTTATCGTCCAATTCCTGTTTTCTCCCCATCTCGCAAATTTATGTTACTCATCGTTTATTCAACTCAAGAACCGATTCTCTTTTATAGATTTGGGTTGCCTTGCACTCAGTGTGACCCTTGTCAAAATACACACAAGCTAATTTAAACACAATCAATGTAAGATCCTTAATATGTAACAATGTTTGCTGCGACAGGCGTGTGGTGTATTTACGTCTGTAAAATGTGTAAGCGAATTAGTATGTGTAGTTGTTTTGTTAGCGAAATAATGTATGCGTAATTAACTTGCGTACATGTGTGTTCGTTTAGTGATGCGTGCTTCGTCGGGTATTAGGTTTAGTTGTTAGTGAAAACTCGTCCGTCGCCAGCGAATGGAATTAACTTTTAAGGACATGACCACGTGGGTAGAATAAAGACGGAAAATATTGGAAAAAGGAGAATTCGGTGAACAGTTTGAATATAGATGAGAGTCTATCGATGGAAGGGCTGGAAGAAGACGAACGCATGTGGATCCTCAGATTAAGGTTCGAGTTCTCACTTGCGGAAGAATGTGAAACAGATAATAGTATGTTTTCATTTGTATATTACGCGCAGATTTTCGACCCTCAATGTCTCTTCCAATCCAACCCTTTTTCTTTTTATTTACCAGAAAAGGCATGAAGCCATTGGATGGAAATAGCAAGAATTTTTCTACTTCAAAGTAAAAAAATAACAATCTAGTATTTTAGAATAGATTCCGACTCAGAAAACAGCAATTCCTCTCTATCTTTGTCAGACACATCGCTCATGGAAAGCGAAGACCAAAGAACAAACCCAAGACCAATTTTTCTACTTTCGTTCATCAAAAGTCATAGACAGAAATGGTTGATGCTAAATGTAAATATTTCGAAATTTCATACATAATTAATGAGGCATTTTTATTTGAGTTAAAGTGAAATTTGACTCGTGCATAACTAGATCAGTATCCACGAAAAACACTGGTTCTTCAAAATGTCTCGTTTAACGAATGAACACTTGCCACGAATTATTCTATCAATATCGATGCAAACTATGTGATCAACCAAGCTGAGTTCAACAGCAGTGTCATCTTTTGTTGTCAGTCACTCTAATACCATTAGAAAATATATGAGTTTTAATTCCTATCTATAGATAAAAAAGAACGTCTTTATTAAATCGCTTACAAGATCAATTATGCTCCGCTAGTGTTCGTACTAATATCCATATAGAATCATAAAATTATGTAATTTCATTTTTTTAAAGATATAAATTACTAGCAGGCCGCCCGGTATTGCCCTGTTGTAAAATAGGCTTAAATATAATATTTTGATTAATGCAGATTACGTATTTATTATATAATTATATTATACCCTATATTTAGTAGTGATTTAAAATGTCACAAAAATAAATGACCCTTGCGCCACCACTGAGAACCGAAATCAAAACGTTCTGCTTATGCTTTATATTTTCGTTTAACGTTAATGCCTGAGCTATGAAGGCATGTTGACATTAAGGCTAAAAAATTAAAACATGACTCAATAGTTATTACGTTACTCATGCATATTCGTAATGCCGTAGTTCGACTTTCACCTGGAAAATTCAATTTTTTTAATTTTCACATTTTTTTTTGCACCGATTTTCCACAGCTAAAACTTAAATATAAAGTTTTGCATGCGTTTTAATACCCTCTATATTAAATTTAATATTTTTAGACTGAAAAATGACAGAGGAGTTTGGTAGACAATTTTTTAAAACAAACAATATGTATGTATATATATATATATACATATATATATATATACACGAATACATAAATATATATAGAAAGACGTTTGTGTTTACTATAACCGTTTTACGCAAATATTACGCAAGTATAAATCATGTAGAATATGTGCATGCATATGATTACACGTAATAGTTAACGAAAGATGATCATTTCATAAGAAAACCGAAAAAAACTCATAGAGAATTAATTAAAATGAATATTTAAAAGAATATGCAAATTGGCTAGATCTTTTGCAGATGAATGCAATTCCACGGTCAATATATAACAAAGTTGTATTTTATTTTTAAATAAATAGAGAAAAAGGGTCTTTAATATGAAAATACATAAATACAAAAAATATAGGAGTATAGATTTTAATTTTTGATGACCTAAAGAAAAAAAAACACATAAAACTTGACTTTTATATTTTAAATGGAGGATTTATTCCCGAATTTATGTCAAACGAGGGAGATTGTCTTACTTGTTGCATGTTTCCTCCCTAGCATAACCACTTGAAATATTTTTGTCCGAAGGCTAAAATTTCCTATTCTCTATCTGTTCTTGAAATAAAATATAAATTCCATGAACAAAGTTTATTTCCTAGAACTGCAGGCATGTGGAATTCTATACCGCCGGGCTGTTGTTTCTAAATGACTACAACATCGTCGTTTTCAAGTCCAATGTAAACAAGTCCTTGTAAACACTTCGCCTTAATTCAAATCCTGCCCAATTTCCATCACCACGTCTCCTTACGGTGCTCTCTCACCGATGTTCTATAACTCATTAACGCTTATCCTCAAGTTGCTTTCAGGTCTTGATAAATGATGACCCCTTGGTAATAAGGGTACACTTTACTAGTTAGCTTTTGTGTCCAACAGTGGTCTGTTCAGTTCTAATTAGTCTCATCTAACATGCTTGACTTTTCTCGAAGGTGAGCTTGTTTTTCCTGTCACCTATGCCGCTCCAATCGGGAAATATCGACCTGAATATTAAGACATGTAAAATAGGCGAGGGTTTTGATTTAACTTTACAAATGAAAATAACTAAAAATTCGCCCGAATTTCAATCTTTTGTTTTATTTCTAAAGTAGTAGCAATGGCCTCTTCAGCTTACAGAAAAATGTTAATTGTAGAAAAATGAGGAGGAAATCAAACAAGTCTAACATTATTCGTTTAATGCCATGGTTATTTTTAAATAACACGACATTCATAATTACTTGATAATAACACAAGAATCTATGAATCTATGTCATTTAGATAAAAGCTGAACGACAAGAAAAGTAAGCTATATATATATATATATATATATATATATAGAGAGAGAGAGAGAGAGAGAGAGAGAATAAATAGAGGTACACAAACAAATTCTTTAGAAACATTATTTTATTTATTAATAGTGTTCCTAACATTCCGGTCAACAATGATGCGACATACAATCATTTCAGAGATTACTTAAAATGCCATTTTGTTTCTGTATTTTGTATATACCAATCTTAATTTGTCTTCTAATCAACGCCTTTCATAAAGAGAAATTCAGTGCGCACATACACATCTTAAACGTTTTTTTTTAAGGATTTCAGATTTACATAATTAAAAATTAACCTTTGCTTTTGTCGTCGTCACCCCTCAATCTATAATGAGAGCACTAATGCCACTATCACCAATAAAGGAGATTAATACAAAAGAGAGTGGTTTATCTGCTTAACTGCAAATAAATATTCTGATATATGTAATCTCTTTACTTTCCCTTAATAATATCAACGTTATCTATATAATTATAAAACTCAAATGACCTTGCAACGATGTATGTAACCCAGTTTCCGGTTTACGACATCCGGTTGCGCATGCACGCATGACCTGCGCACTGAAATATTAACGTTATTATTTCGAAATTATTATTTAACATGGGAAGAGTGTGGTTTAAAATAACTTAAACGTAATACAGAAATGAACGATGTAAAAAAAAGCAGACAGTATTAACAATTGTTTATTTAGATAATTTAAACGAAAAAAAACCCCCAAAAAACAAAAGAACAATTGGGACGCTTAAATATTAACATTATTATTTCGAAATTATTATATAACATGGGAAGAGTGGGGTTTTAAATAACTTAAACGTAATACAGAAATAAACGATGTAAAAAAAACAGATATATCAAAATTTGAATTTAAATAGAATAAGTGTCATGGTATCTGTTCAGTGCACATTTACCTATAAGTATGGCCAACCACTTATAATTCAGTAACTGTAATTTTTTTTTCCAAAATAATCAATTATAATAAACAGAACGACTCATAGAAATCTATCTATATTCTTTTTTCATTTTAATATACTTTCATAGAAATGTTTGTTATGTACAAAAAAACTATTTTCTTTACGTCACAAGTGTCACGCTCATACATGAATTCCATAGCTAATATAACATACTGACCCAACGGGTCACGGGTAGTCTAGTATTATATATAATTACATTTCTAATGTCTGTAATTAAACATTATTCAATATTTTATCCTCGAGTAAAAACATTCGAAAAGATTAATACAACTTTTTAAATTGGCTTTATTAGAAGGTGACTTGGTGCACTAAGTTCAGACCCAGTTGGTTTTATTGTTATATTCACTTAGAGATATTTACTTTTTGTGAAAATTGCTCCAGACAAGGCACGGTGCCACTTAATAGAAGGAGCTATAAAATACTAATTCAATTTAAAAATAATAAACAACGATAAATGTTATATGAAAGATTCCCATGCAGAAAACAACAGGTGCTCAAATGAGCTTTAATTATGGATTTTCCTTCTAAAGCAATTGCAAAAACTCGTCCAGCTAAGATTACTGTCAATAATTTCTCTTTCTCCTTCTACATATCTTAAACTGGACGAAGCTGCCAGCAGCAAAGCTATTTCTTAATACTGCCTGTGTGTGGAACACAAAATTCGTCTTGAGCCGCCTCCTTATATCATCAAATGCTCCCCAATCATCAACATCATCACCTATCATCACGGTGCTCTCTCTCACTATCAACCTGCACTCATTTAACTGTTATCCACGAATTGTCTTACAACCATATTGTATTCGATTCGAGCAAAGAATAAATTTAAAAATAAATAATGCAAAACAGATTCCTCTTTGTTTTTGTAGCATATCAACCGCCTGGCCTTAGCAATTGGGTATGTTAGACGCAGATTATAATAATAATAATAATAATAATAATAATAATAATAATAATAATAATAATAATAACACCAATAGCAATAATAATACTGCTTTATTTCGCTTGCTCCGAAGACGTGAAAGTCATGTGTGTTTGCAGTAAAAAAAACGTCAACCATCACAGTTTGATATATAAATAGAAGTGCTTCGCATTACAGACTTTAATCATAACGCGCTAAGTGTCTTCAACATTACCATTTAATCTATAAGTTCTTAAAGATGTTAAAGCATATTCTTAATCTTTTGATCAATTTTGAGTTATTAAATTAATAACAGCGTTTATTCTCAAACGCAACAATATGCCACTTAGTAAAATATAAAATAGACTAACTTATTCGATCCATAACCTTACTTATTGGACCCATTTGACATTTAATAGAATTCGATAAATAGAAGGAACTTTCTATGAATTAGAATCAGGATGAACTTTGTTTTGACTGGTTCGACTCTCTTGTTGACATTATATCCCCAATTACTTCCAGAATCTGATAATTGTTTGATAAATAATTATTTTACTCTTTAATCTAATGCAGTCGTCTAACTCATATGCACACAAACGCATAAACTGGCTAAAAGCGGATCGACCCACTACGATAATGGCTGCCAAAGATCAAGGCTTGATGACCAATGCTTTTAAGACAATGAGTGATCTAACCAATGACAGCAAGTGCAGGTTTTGCCATACTGAAGCCAAATTTAGTCGGCAAAAAACAAAACAAAACAAAACAAAAAACAGAAAGAAAAAACTCGCTTCTCGCAGACACGTGGTTCGTTACAAAGAACAACCCAATTGCCAGATCCACCTACACATAATCTGTAGGACACTACCTGACTGCTTTCCAGCGGCATGCCTTTATAGCAACCGGGAATTATATAGTTGCATAATCGCGCGAGAGCAGACGCGATTCTACGAGAATTGCATAGGGTCAACGCTAATAAAAACCCATAGACGCCATCTTGGAACTCTCTTCCGCTCAGCCCGAAACACAGCAGACGTATCCGAGGTAAGCTCTCTATTTCCCCTCATTTCGGTTATTGCTAATTCTGCTACACATACAAAAGTAGCGAGTGCGCGTCACCTGACATCTAACTGCAAGGTTATGTTAGGGGATGGCTATTATACGACCCGACACGATAGAGGGTGTAAATATTTCCACTTGATCTGTAAAAAGTTTAATATTGAATGCAGCCGAAATTTTCGGGGAAAAAATATACCAGAAAGAACAATCGGAAATAAGTCATATGCCATCCACTAAGACTATCCAAATTTCTACAGCTACGTTCCTAGAAAATGGAGTCATAAAACTTGACATAGTAATATGGGACAACCAGAAGAAAGAAACAACCTTATTGGAAGTTTGTGTCCCCAATAATGTCTGGTTAAACAGAGTTGAAAGAGAGAAAATAACGGAATACGAAGGTCTTATATATGACATGAAAAGAAAACTGGGATTTTAAGAAGATTTCTATCTTCGAGTTTTATGAGAGCAGCTGGATTCATAAATAAGAATGTCAAAAACTACCTGACAAATATTAGAATATCTAAGTTAACAGGTGAATGAATATTTGACAACTGGCCGGATGCTCCATCCGCAGTTTTAACAAACTGATAAAAAAAATTAAAAAGAGAGAAACGCATATATATATATATATATATATATATATATATATATATATATATATATATATATATATATTGTGCATTGGGGCAGCATGTTTTCATTCAGGCATATTGTAAAATAGCACGGAGTGTTTTTACTTAGTCAACTTTTTTGTAATTTCTCCATTTTCAGAATTGTCATTCTTAGATCTCGGTCGAATTTGTGTAGGAAGGTTTTGTAATCATTTTCGTCCATCTGTATATTTTTCTCTTGCAAGTACTTTCAACTGATCTTCTTCAGTCGCCTTCAGGCAGCTTTTGATTTCTGTTTCATTTGAAACCTGGATGCTTTTATATGCTTCAGTTCAAATTTTATTTAACTTACTTAAAATAGTGAAACGTCTCGTAAAAAATACATTTTGTGTTAAGAACGTCGCTAAAATTAATGTACAATGGTTTAAAAGTGTGATTTACAATATAGTATGTAATTTAGTCTTTTTAATTTATTAATTTATAAAATTAAATTACAACTGGGATAGCTTCCGTACATTCATATCTGATTTACCTCTGCACTCCATGTTTAAAAAGGAAGTGTCCTCTATAGTATCAGATCTGACCGAATGGTTAATTGTAGGCATAGACCAATTCATACCATCTAAAAAATTCCAACAAAAACCTAACAGCCAGCCATGGTTCTCCCCAGAATGTGCTGCTGCTATCGCGCACAGAAATCACTTTTTCCATAACTACCAACGTAATAGATGCACTGAGACTAAAGCTGCTTTCAGGACTGCCAGCAACCACTGTAAAAGAGTAATAAAAAATGCAAGAGAGCTATATGCCCAGTCTGTTAAATCCAAGGTAGCTGATCAACGGCTTGGTTCCCACCAGTTTTGGCAAATAACAAATAGGATCCTGAACAGAAGTGTGCGTTCTATCCCAACCATTATCAATGGACCAGAGGTTATCTCGTCAGCGTCAGACAAGGCCAAACTATTTGCAAAGAACTTTGCAGCTAATTCTACCCTATGCGACGAAGGCCATCAACTCCCCATATTTCCTCCTTTAACACAGAACAAGCTAGGTAATATACAAATATCCGTGCATGAGGTCGCCAAGCTAATAAAAAACCTAGATTCCAGTAAAGCAACTGGCCCTGATGGCATCCCAATTATAGTGTTAAAAAAGCTTCAACCAGAACTTGCTCCCATACTTACGAAACTATTTAAGCGCTGCCTTAAGGAGAAGTGCTTTCCGACCCCCTGGAAGACCTCATCAGTTTGCCCTGTATTTAAGAATTCAGGTGATAAGTCATCTCCCTCTCAATACAGACCAATAAGTCTTCTCTGTGTTATGAGTAAGTTACTGGAATCAATATTAAATAGAGAAATAGTCAACCACCTCAGTAGAAACAACCTTCTTAGTGACACACAATATGGTTTCCGCTCTGCAAGATCTACCGCAGATGTGCTGACGGTTATATCCCACAGGATTAGTGAATCTCTTGACAAAGGCTTCCTTTCTAGGGCAATTGCTCTTGACATATCAAAGGCCTTTGACAAAGTATGGCATAAGGGTCTACTTCACAAGATTTCCAGCTACGGTATAACTGGAAATGTTTTCTCAATCATTAAATCATTTCTCTCCGATAGGCTCATAAGAGTAGTGGTAGATGGACAAAACTCGGAGGCCTGCAATATAAATGCTGGAGTCCCTCAGGGGTCAATCCTCGGCCCAACTCTCTTCCTGATCTACATCAATGACCTCCCTAAACACATACTTAAATCATTCGTTGACATCTATGCTGATGACACGACCATCTACGGCAACACATCAAAGGCTGTAAATGACGAAGTTCTCTCGGATTCTCTCTCCTCTGATCTCGAGCGCGTGGTTCAGTGGGGGAAGATGTGGCTAGTTACCTTTAATGCATCTAAAACCAAACTCCTATCCTTACATCATCAACGCTCTGATCCCCAGCTGGCATCAATTGTGATGGATGGCTCTCGTCTGGGTGAGGCCCCGTGTTTTGACAAGCTTTTGGGCTTGACCTTTACTCCTGATCTGAAATGGAACACGTACATCAAGTCTGTTGCCAAAGTCGCAGGAAAGATGGTGGGATCCTTCTACCGCTCCAGAAGATATCTCACTACTGATGCAATTCTCTATCTATATAAAAGCCAAGTACGGCCAAGGATGGAATACTGTTGCCATATCTGGGCAGGAGCTGCCAAAAACAGCCTATCATGCCTTGACAGAGTACAAAATAGACTTCGTGGTTTAGTGGGGGATGCCCTTTTCTCTACCCTGCAACCTCTCTCCCACAGAAGAGACGTTGCGAGCCTATCCTTGTTTTATCGTTATTTCCATGGCAGATGCTCGTCTGAACTCCAATCCCTGGTCCCCCCTCGCCAAACTTTCACGAAAAACACCCGTCTAGCTGAATCCACTGTGAAAAATTTCCTCCACTCTATATCTGTGCCTAAATCAAAACGCGGATTTCATGAGCAAAGCTTCTTTCTTAGAACTGCACGCCTGTGGAACTCTGTTCCGTCTGCCTGCTTCCCTCCGGACTACAACTTGGATGTCTTCAAGTCTAATGTTAACAAATTCCTAATGAACCACCCCCCTAATTAAACACTTCATAAAATCTCCTCACTAACGTGATGTACTTGCAATAACCCTTATCCCTGAGTGGCTTCCGGGCCTTGATAAGTGGTGATCACTGTGTAAAAAAAAAAAAAAAAAAAAAAAAACATATGTATAGATGTAACTATATGTGCACATATACACATTGTTAATTTTTGGCTATTTTGTTTTTATATACAATGTTTCCAGTATTTTTAGTCTTTTTCGTTTTGAGCTATTTAGATTATTTTCGTGTTTTCAACTAGTATTTGTTTAAATTGGGAATGTGAGAAGCCATCTTGTTTTAGGCTTTGGCAAATCGAAACCAATGCATATGCCCCTTGGTAGAATGCATCTTTAACAATAGAAACACTAATAGCTACATTATAAACACGACAGACACATTGTCCAGATGACCTTTCAGATACAAGCTCATTTTGCCAAAACCTAAAGCATCATGGCTGCCCACATTCACAATTTAAAAAAAAATTAGTTGAAAACCCGAAAATCATTTGTATAGAGCTAAACAGGCAAAAATTAATAATGTTAATTTAAAAAACAGTAATAAAAATTTAAAGTGCCTGGGTACGTAACCACTCGATATATATATATATATATATATATATATATATATATATATATATATATATATATATATGTGTGTGTGTGTGTGTGTGTGTGTGTGTGTGTGCGCGCACGCGCGTGTGCAAACATATATATATATATATATATATATATATATAGATAGATATACATATGTAACTATATGGTGTAATTTAAATTTATAAATTAAGAAACAAATAAACATTCAGACTTAAAACGAAACAGTAATCAAAAGCTGTTTTAAGACGACTGAAGAAAATCAGATTAAAGTACTTGCAAAAGAACAACAAACAGATGGACGAAAATGACTACGGAACTTTCTTATTCAAATTCGAACGAGACATAAGAATCATCATTGGAAAAATGGAAAGAATTACAAAAAATGATGATTAAGCCAAAACAATCCGTGCTATTTTACAATATCTGACTAAATATATATATATTATTAATGGTACGATTCCAAATATTTTTCCGGTTCTGGTACAATTAGCGATTCCGATTCATTTCTAAATCGAGATTTGTCGCTTTTGTTCGAATTACTGTAAACCCTTCGTGTAATGTGTTCAAATATTTTTGCAGACATGAAAAATACACCAAAGGGGAGTATACTACACGAGTAGGTCTTTCTAAATATTTTTTCAAATATTTTCTTTGTATTGACTGAAAATAACAAAGTTGCATTAGTTCGTCGTTAATTGACAACATTTTGAAAATAATCGACGATTGATATGCAAAATAAATGGATGATGTAAGAACAGTATAGTTTATAAAGCCCCCTTTTTATTTTAAGAAGGAGTTTCTAAATGATGTAGTTGCTGTTAAGAATACCATTCTTGAGATGCGAAAAATTGGCAGGCGTTCATAGTTTTACTTTATATATAATTATTTCATCGATTATGCTTATATCAATATAGATATACAGAGTGTCCAAAAAGTCACTGAAGAATTTTGAACTTAAATAGATTCTTTATTTCCGATGATATAATTCTGTAATGTGAACACAATCTGACTAAGACGTTGGAAAAATAAAAAAAATCAACGCAAAATTAAAACAGTCTTTATTTATG
>NC_136484.1:158246861-158264361 GCF_053919585.1 Euprymna scolopes | reverse complement strand
TGGCGGTGATTAAGTAGAAAATAGATAATTCCCGGGTATAAAATGTCGCTCGTTTTAATGGAACAACTCCCGTCTTCGTACGTCATCGATATTTTTAAGTTAAAAAAAGGAGGCTTTACCTTTGGGACTACACCCATTAAAAAATATGAACATTCCTAATCTTTATGATCTACTTGATTACAGTACTAGCAGGTATTTGAAATTTAAAACTATTCATCTGTTTAGATTATTAATATTCTTCTGAAGAAAGTAATAATGCTTTAATAAAATATTATAATCAATGACACTTTTCATAAGCTTGAACTCTACACCCACTTCCAAAGAATGAATCCATTTTTTTTAAAATACATATGTACGTTCAACGATTGAATCAAAGTATTATAGCCTATAGTATAAAAAGTAAAAAAGAAGAAAGAAATAATACTTCTCGATTGTGTTGGTTATTTTTGTTTAACTTCTCTGGCCATTTACCGATTCCTTTATTGTTTTGCCTCTAAGGAATTAATAATGACGTCTAAGATTATAGAAATAAATAAAATCTGATATTTGTAAATGTTGAACTATTACTATCATTGATTATTGAAAACCATTGATTTTGTATTCTACTGAATTATAAAATACACACACATATTTGTATATATCTAAATATTTATAAAAGTGAAAATGTGTGTGTGTGTGTGTGTGTGTGTGTGCATTTCCCTTCCAAATAACTCTATCAATTTTCGGTCTTGAGACTCGAGATTTTACATAAGGAGTATTGAGATCCGGGAAAATCTTTTTAATGTCAAAGTTCAATGATGTGACCATTGGACATTCTACCAAGCTCCTTCGCCAATCTTGGGTCTAAACATTTGAAAATTTTAGTATAGGTTACTTGGACATGGATCAAACGTTTTATTTTGATTTAAGGCCCCAAAATAAATGTTAAAGGATCGAAATTGGGGTCAAAGTTAAAACAAATTTGACCTCTGCGGTCTCTACCAAATAACTCGGCCAATTTCTAGTCTAAACATTTGAAATTTTACATCAAGGGTATTCAGAGATATGGCAAGTTTTTATTTTATCTGCTTGAGTCGAAAATTTGAGCTGCCTAGGGGTCAAAGTTTTAAAAATTTGACCTTTGCGGTATCTAACAAACTACTCAGCCAATTTTGTGTCTAAACATTAGACATTTATATATGACAAGTATTCAGACATGCGGCATTTTAATCAGTTTTGGGGCAAAAAGTTTACTGCCAAAATGTCAAAGTTGAAAGAGTTGACCTTTGCAGATTCTGCCAAATTCCTCTGCCAATTTTGGGTCTAAAAACTTGACATTTTACATCTAGGAAACTTGGACATGGGTAAAACTTTGTATTTTGATTTGAGATCAAAATAATAAATGTTACGGGATCAAAATGGGGGTCAAAGTAAAAAAAAAATTGACCTCTGTTGTTTCTACGAAATTACTCAGATTAATTTTTGTCTAAACATTTGAAATCTTACATAAAGTGTATTCTCGCTTAGGGTAAGTTATGAACTATACACAGGGCTCGAGCAAAGGAGGACTGAACTGCTAGGATATATATACATATATATATATATATATATATATATGTATATATATGGCATATTTCATTGACCTCCCTGATAAAATTGTCTCTGACATGGGGATATTTGCTGATGACACCACTCTCTATAGCAGGCACAAGTGGAAAACAAATGGACACATATCTAAGGAAATGGCAAAAACACTAGAGGATGACCTCCAATCTGTAGTGGAATGGGGACACAAATGGGTGGTCACATTCAATGCTGCCAAGACTAAGCTTGTTTCCTTAAAAAATTACAAGAAACCTTCTCTATCACTAATAGCAATGGCCCAGAACACATTACCCGAAAGTACTTCATTTAAACTCCTCAGCCTAACGTTTATAGGGAATATGAACTGGAATAAATACATTGAGAGCATTGCCAAGGCTGTTGCAAAGAAGGTGGGTTCTCTCTACCGTGCTGGAAAACTACTTACCCCTGAAAGTATCCTGTACCTCTATAAGGCCACCATTCACTCATGTATTGAGTACTGTTGTCACATTTGGGTTGGTGCATTTGCTGCTTGTCTCTCACTTCTTGTCAGGGTTCAAAAGAGAGTCGCCAGATCCTGAACTGTCATTTAAGCTTCAGCCTCTGTCCCATGGACAAAATGTTGCATCCCTCTGCCTTTTCTACAAGTACATTAATGGTGAATGTTCTGAGGAACTACAAGCACTTGTAGCCTCTCGACGTGAACACCCCCGACAAATCCGAGACGCAGCTAAATCCCACCCCTTCACAGTAGAGATCCCTAGGTGTAAGAAAGCCTTTGACTCAATAGTTTCTTTCCCAAAACAGCTAAACTTTAGAACTCGCTTCCGGGATTCTGCGCTCCCTACTGTACTGACATGCAGAATTTCAAGTGTAATGTGAACAGACATCTTGCCACTCATCTCCCTTCATAATACCCCTGCAACATATGTCCCGATAGTAGTCCCCTACTTCAAAGTTGCACTGTGCCTTGTTTCGGGTGAAAAATGAATTGAAAAAAAATAAAATAGACGTTTTTTGTTTTATGTCTATTAATTCTATTTTCGATCCTTTCCAACTTCCTAATAACAGTCTTCACTTCTGGCGGGAACTTTAGATTAATTTATCCCTGACGATGAAAGTACTCGGATTTACGATAAACATGGTGATCACATCAGCCAGTTCTCGCTAGAAGTGAAGACTGTTATTCGGAAGTTGGAAAGGATCTAAAATAGAATTAGTAGACAAAAAACGTCTATTTTATTTAATGAATAAATGTTGCCTATAAATATATATATATGTATATATATCATAATTGAATATATATATATATATATATATATATATATATATGCATAGTATATGACTCTATAATTTCCTAGATATAAATGAATATATTTTATATGTATGTAACTATGTCTTACAAAACACGCATGCCTTTTTGTCTGTTTATAAATATGTACAACAGACTAGAAGTAAAGACACGAATAGTTGGGTACGCTTGAGTAATAGGCGTACAGAAATAAAGTTGGCTGGTGGTTACAGACCGCGGCCATTAATGATGTAGCAAGCAAGTAGTTAGCACAATTAGGCCAAAATTAAAGACACTCTTTTAGATTTTTTTCTTTTTTGTCCTTTGTTTTGGCATTTTCCAGATGTAAGGGGAGGGAAATGAAATGTCGAGCAAGGCGCACTGTCGTCACAGACATTCTGTGGTCCTGGGCAACAATCATTATTAACTTGCTTAATGGCACCATCCTATTGTTCAGTTTACTTGATAGGAGTTTGGCCAATTATCCAGGCTGGGATTTCTTGGGGGGTGGGGTGGGGACACGCGATATTTAATTTTGCTGTGCAATCGTATTTCGCTTGCTTTACGCCCTTTTCTTCTCTCTATTTTATGTCGGTTATTTTTCGCGTTTGTCTTTCGTTTCCGCCAGTTTGTGATTGACCTAATGGATACGTCGGCGTCTTATGAACGTTCAAATTTTCTTCAGCCATTTGTAAAATCTTAATAGAAACAAAAGTTATTGAATGAATTGGTATGAAACAATTGTTAAAATGACATTTATTAGCAAATTAAGATATACGGACCAAGTGTTTCCGTGGTTTTCTTACTCTTCTTCCTCTCCTCTCACCGTGCCATCGTTTCTCCCAGTAGCAACGGTCGAATGGGGTCACGCACAGGTTCACATATGAAAAATAAAACAAAACAAATAAAAATTAAAACTCCGACATATTCTGCAATTATCAGTTGCATTGTGTTTATGTAACACCATCGATACTCTACACGTTCAGGTCCACAACTACATCTGTTATCTGTCAACCTCAAAGTTAAAATGTTTTGTAAGACAAAAGAGGAGAGAATACGAATTATTTAATGTCAATAATTGTTTTGCAGAAATATTAAACGCTTTATTTTAATAAAACGAGTGCAATAATAAATGCAATTAAATCCTTATTCAAAACATTTACAGACAAGATGTATGACACGTCAACTCTTTTTGCTTCTCGTTACTCTATCCACACGACAGATCTTCTATTAAACTTCATACGAAACACTGTTGGGTCGATGAATCTCTGTCCTATTTGAAAATTCTTGATAAGGTTCATATGGATCTGTAAATTATTGGTCCAAATCTTACTGCTTCCTTGTACACACCTCTCACAGATGTGCTGTTGATATTTGCAGTCTTTTCTATAAATATTATTATTGCATTTGTCTTAAAAAATTGATATATTTTTTGCTTCTTTTGTTCCACATTGTTTGACTCGTTAGTCACGTGATCTTCAATTCGCTGTTTTGATACCGCGATATAAACACAACGTCCTACTCTATTAGCTTCTTTTTAAAAACCGCACCATTGTAGTACTTGCGTCCTGTTTACCTCCTACATATAGCGTTGGTCTTTTTAATGCTAAGGTCAACAGTATATGTTCGTTGACAGTGATAATATCTCTCCAGGGTAGCAAATATATGCGACCAAAGAAAGCCTTCAACTCAAATAGTTTCTTCCCTGGAACTGTTGGATTTTGGAATTTCCTCTCGGGTTCTTGCTTCCCTGACATGCAGAAGTTCAATTTTAATGTGAACAGATATCAAAATAGTCGCCTCTTACATCAGAGGCAGTGTGTCATATTTGGATTAAAATAACAGTATATCTATAATATAAAGCTGAATGTGTGTGTGTGTGTGTGTGAGATCACGAATAAGCTCCTATATGGTTGACTATTTTAAATAACTGATTACATATCATTATAGAAGATGTATCGAGACACAGGAATGGGTATGTTTGATCTGGCAGAACGGTGGTTCATTAAAATTGTGGGATCTGCGTTCGCGCCTGGTCCACGAAGTATGGAAATAAAACAGTTAAAATTAAGAAAAAACGTTTACAAGTGTTTTTAATATAGATGTACATAATAATACTTTGATAAGTATGTTTTACCTTAAATAGGGATGGTATAATAAAATTGTGGGGTCTACGTTCGCGCCTGGCCTCCATAGAATGGAAATAGGCACAAACTTTAATAAAGACTTTTCATAGTTATTCTTTTTTCCGATTTTTCTGGATATCTTTTCCATTAACGAGCGTTCTTTTTTAATATCAGCTGGCATGTTATATAAAATGGCACCCAAATGCCAGCGGATATAAAAAGACCGCTAAGCGAATGAAAAAGATATCTAGAAAAATCGGAAAAAAGAATAACCCTGTCATGTTCAATCAGACGTACTTGAATAATGACCTGCTGCCAAAATATGAGTGTGTTCACTGTTTTGGGGATGGAATTCAATCAAAGTGCTCGATTACAAAGAAATTTTTTAATATATGAGCTTAATATTTATTTCTTAAACTGTACAGAAGGCCAGAAAATACATTGGTACCGTCGGTTTCAAGCCTAACATAGGATGGACCAGTTAATGGTAAATAATTCTAGGCTCTCGTCAGCCATATTGTTTTCTGTTTATCTTTCTGAGGAAAAACTAGGACCACACACATTAGCTCTAATAATGTTCATGTTTAATTATAGCTTTTCTGTACCTATTTCTGTATATTTTATTTTAATATCAAATTTTCAATTATTTATTTAAATATTATTTTAGTAAATATCTGTTTAAATTATTTTGGTTAATTTATTTTGACTTATTTTGTTCTTAATTGACATGCTTCTGGTCTTGATCAGTTATTTCCAACAGGTCTGAAGAAAGTAATTAATATATCTTTTACTTCTGTATACTTTTGATCCTTTTTTTTACTTTAATTAAAGGGGGGGGTAAATAATGAATCATCGCATTTTTATAGTTTTTATATTTTTTATATTTTTTATACGATTTCTATTTTGATGTTTTAAAAATTAACGAATCAGTATTCCATATGATATTATTTTATGTTTATAAATCTTACTATATATCTGGGTATAATTAAATAATATCAGGTTCTAAATGACCTCATAGTCAGTGTATTTCTATATGAACAATTTTAATTAAATTTACTGAATTTTTATGTCGAGGTCCTTTTTTAATATTATAAACCTATGTAAATTAACTTACCCTAAATATAATTTTATATTTGAGTTCTTTCTATTTTAAGTTTTATATATTAGAGTTTAAATCTAAAACAATATATGATATTTTCCTGAATACCATTAAAATACAAAATTGTAAATTTTAATTCGCTCCATCTAGTATATTAAGCAATTTTATTTGGTTGGGATTGTCTTATATAAAATTATTACCCCCACCCAATAATATATATACACACACATATATACATACACACACAACGTCAAACACGCACACACATATATTTATATATATACACACATATACACACGCTGATATATACATTACATATGTATATATAAGCGTGTGTATATGTGTATATATATACACATATATATATACATATATACACACATATATATGCATACAGATACACATATATATGCATATGTACATATATACACACACATATATATACATATGTCCATATATACACACACATATATATATACATACATATGTACATAGATACATACATATATACATACATATGTACATATATACACACATATATACACAGATATACACATATACATACATATATTTACACACATATATATATACACACATACACACATATACATATATATACAAATGTATATATACATAGACATAAACACACATATATGCATATATATACACATATAGATACATATATATATATAAATATATATATATATATATATATATATATATATATATATACAAAAATCCAAACATATATATACACATACATATGCACATCTATATATACATATGTATGTAAATATACACACACATATATACATATACATATATATATACACACATATATATTAATATATATACACACATATATTTTAGCACATATATATAATTATATATACACACATATATTTACATATATATGCACACATATATATACATATGCAACCATATATATGCACATATATATACATATATATATATTCACACATATATATATATGTACACACATATATATATTATACATACACACACGCATATGTACATATACGCATCCATATCCATAAATATATATGTACATATATATGCACACTTACATATACGACTACAAACACATACAGCATATACGTATATATGCACACATATATATACACACATATGCATACAAATATATACACATATATATACATATTCATACACACATATACATATATACACACATATATACATATATATAAGCATATATACATATATATACATATACATTCACACATATGTGCATATATATACACACATATATATACACGTACATAAATATACACACATACATATACATATATATACATACATATATATATATATACATTTATATATATATATACAGACATACATATATACAAATATGTGCACGGATATACACACATGCACATATATACAAATGTATACGCATATATATATATATGTTACATGATAAGGGCTGTTCCCTTTTCATGTAAGTATAAAAATAGAAAGATTTAGTTAAAATGAAAATGAAATAGAATAGACGGAATTCGAACCTCGTAATTTAGGTTTAGAAATTGATTACGAGGGAGAATTAGCAAATGGAATGCTTAAAACAAACCATTGTTTAGCTTAGAGATAAAATAGTTTTAAGAAAAGAATGTGCATTGTCAATTCTGTTATGAAATTCAATTGAAAGAATGCAACTACAAGATATTTAATAAACATGTTTTTAACATATTGGAAATATAGGTTACTGGGAATATAGGTTAAATTCCTTTTGTAAACAAAGGAAACAGTTTTGGACACACATTACCAGAACACGTAAAAGAAGACACATGTTTTAACATGTGTATGACGTCATGGAAAATGAGAAGTTCTCGATATAGTTAGAAACTTTAGAGTTAAGCGGGGAGAAACTGAGGGGCAGTCTGAGAGAGAGCCTGAGGACGAGAGACGTCAGTATGGGGTCGAGAGATTGGAGTGGAACGTCTACTAGCGAGACGGCCACCTTTGAAACTTAGAATGTGAAAATTTGAATTCTTGACGAAGAAAACCACGGCCGGTCGGAGAAGAAATAAACCCATCATGAGTTTTTATAAATGTCGTCTTTGTGTTGTAATTGTACCAAAAGGTAAAGTGAAAATTGTCATTATATGTCTTGTATATCATGTGTTTTAAAATGTCTGTACATACACAATGTGAACACAAAGACTGTCTCAACACTCAAAGAGCTTCTACACTTCTAAGTATAAACATTTTATATATATGAATATCTTCATAACACGAACACAGAACGCAAAAACATCTCTCTAAGTCTCTCAACGTCATCCCTCAACATCACTTTCAATAACAATTCATAACAACGAACAATAACAACAAGAAATACGAACAATAACAATAATAATAATAATAAGACTCCTATATATACAACATATATAAAAATAGTATATACATATATGTACATTTATATATATATATACACACAATATATATATATATATATACATATATATGCACGGATATACACACATACACATATATACAAATATATACGTGTATATATACATATATATATATACATATACAAAAAAATATATATTATGAAAACTCTTCTACGCAAAGTATACGATTATTATATGAGGAGTATAAATACCATTTTACGGTCAAAAACTATATATCAAAAGTACTTTATAAATGAATAGATTCCGAACGAGAAAAAGCAGTTATTTCGCTTTTCACAAATACATAAATTTGCCCTGGAAACACCTTATGTGTCTTGTATTTTTCTAGTATTTCGGAAGTATGGCAATCCTGTGACATTTTATAAACAAGAGCATCAAATAAATTATTTGCTTTCCGAAATGGATTCTATTGCTATATGATATACACTTAAAATCCATTTCGCATCAAAATTATTCAAAACCATTAGTTTTTATATATTCATATTCACCAATGAAAGATATTTCATTGGTGAACACATTTTTGATTGTTCATCTATGTGCGAATCTGTCCATGAAAATGTACCAAAACTTTTGAATTTCGAAAAAAATCTGAATGTAAAAATGAAACTTGCACCTTGAATATATATGCATATATATATATGTGTACACCTAAGGTACTTTAGCTTTTATGCCTTTTTGTTCTCATTGTATTTATATGCTAGTTAACATGGCGCAGAATAGATCTTGCAATCTTAAACTTACTTTATAATAGTTTATCCTTTTTATTTTATTAATTTTATTTTGTTTTCTAATTATTTTTATTATATATTAGTATAAATAGTAACCGTATCATTGTACATTTTCTTATTGGGGAATATTATAGTATTATCCACTGGAAGGAAATGTATTTAACGACTGTCCTGTTTTTAAATCTCCGAAACAGCAACATGGTAAGCAACTGAGGATCCCCGTTTTCTATTTACTAAATTTTAGTTAAAGGTTCTTTTTTGATACATATAGTTAAATTATCTTTTATAATTCAAACCTTTTAAGAAAGCGGCTTATGCAAGTGCTAAGCCTATTTCTATTCAACAATGTTAGTCACTTGTTCCTCCTTATATAAATGAATTCACTTTTGTAAATATAACAGCATTAGAAGTTGGATTATATAGGTGCGAAGTGTGCGATAGGTTAAAGTTAGTTTCTTTTACTCTTATTTCCTGGAATTCAAATTGGATTCTTAATTTTTATTTTTACATTTTTTTTATTCAAAGCTTCTTAAGACTAATATATATATATATATATATATATATATATATATATATATATATATAAGCGAGATAAGACACTGATAGAACTCAGATGAAAAATCCTGATAGATATTACTTGAAGTAATACGTTCAAGGTGATCCTAGCCAAAAATGGAAAAGCTCAATATTTAAGAATGGAGCAATATATATGTTTCGTGGTTAAATTTTAAATTCTGAAAAAAAAAAACATATAGAGACATATATTCGATTTAAGAATTTATTGTTTGACAAAAGGAATATATAGATGGGGTTATTTTAATTTCCTTAAACAACTGCTCATATCATCAGAGGAAATGAAATGCGGTTAGCAAAATGTTCAGCTGCGAATGAGCCATTGTTGAACACCCATGGATTAAGGATATTAAAATAACGCCTTCTATATATTCCTTTTGTCAAACAATAAATTCTTAAATCGAATATATGCCTGTATGTTGTTTTTTAAGAATCTAAAATTTAACCACGAAACTTATATATATATATATATATATATATATATATACATATGTATATATATATATATATATACATACTTATATACGAAACGTATATATATATATACACTTGTGCCCGATATTATTCATACCCCTCGGATCTTTGAGATTTCTATAAGAATATTGCTCAAACCAGAAGGTAGACAATATTAAAGGTATTTCAAACAATAAATCAAGCATAAGCATTTAATTTAAACTCAACAAATAAATAAATTATGCAAGTTTGAAACATTATACAAAGAAAAACAATAATGGCACTAGTTCAAAATTATTCATACCTCTCTTACTAATAGTCAATAGCATGCCCTTTATTCTTAATAACTGCCTGTAACCGTTTTGGATATTTATCAATAAGGTTTTTACAAGTATGAACACTGATTTTTGACCATTCTTCAATGCAGTAGTTCTCCAAATCCCTCAAATTTCTAGGTTTCCGCTTTTTAACCTCAGTTTTCAATATGTGCCAGAGGTTTTCGATAGGGTTTAGGTCGGGACTCTGGCTAGGCCATTCCAAAACATTAATTTGATTATCCTCAAACCATTTCTTGACTATTTTTGCAGTATGTTTTGGATCATTATCCTGTTGAAGGACCCAGTTTGGTCCTAAATGGAGCTTCTCCGCATCCTGTCTAATGTTTTTCTGGAGTATCTTCAAATATTGCTCCTTCTTCATGGTTCCATCTATCTTGACCAAACTACCTGGACCACTAGCCGAAAAGGAGCCCCAAAACATTAGGCTACCACCACCATGTTTCACCGTGGGTATGGTGTTCTTTGGGTTGTAAGCTTCTCCTTTCTTCCTCCAAACGTAAGAAGCATTCATATGGCCAAACAATTCAATTTTTGTTTCGTCAGTCCACAAAATACTTGAGAAAACGGACTCTGGAGAATTCACATGGGTCCTAGCAAACTTTAGACGTGCTGCAAGGTGTTTTCTGGTGTGCAGTGGAGTCCTTCTTGGTCTTCTTCCTTTCAGACCATTTTCATGCAGAGTCCTTTGCAATGTTTGCCTTGATATTTTTATGCCAGAAGACTCCAGATTTTCTAAAATGTTCTTAGTAGTGGTGGTTGGATTTGCATTAACACTTCTTACAATATTCCTGGTGGCTCTAGCAGACAGTTTCCTTTTCCTTCCTCTACCAATCAAGTTGTTTGTTGTGTGGTTTTGATGATGCTCTGTACTGTTGCTGTAGGGACCTCAAATTTCTTGGAAATTGACTTGTAACCTAAACCATCCTTATGTGAATTCACAATTTTAGTCCTAAGATCATTACTAAGCTCTTTTTTCTTCCCCATTCTAATAATTTTTATTCTTTTATTGGTTTTCAGTTGATATCATTTTAGTTTCTGCAAAATGCAAAAAACGAAATGAAATTAATCAAAGGTTGTATAAAAGCGTTCAAAATAAAAATCAAACAGGAAACTAACAGTCAGAAACTCGATTAATACTGAAAAAATAAGGGGGTATGATTATTTTTGAACATTGCAGATTTTATAAATAGCTGTATATTTCTGTTATTACAAGTATCCCGAGATTTTAAAATGACGAAAATGATCAGAAGAGGTTTATTAAGAATATGTATCAATATGGACGTAAACAATAAATTCTTACAAAGTTACACCTAATAAACTCAATTTTCAAGGGGGGGGGTATGAATAATATCGGGCACAAGTGTATATATATACATACACACATATATATGCATATATATACAAATATATATATATACATATATATATGCATATTTATACATACTAGCAGAAGTACCCGTCGTTGA
Organism: Euprymna scolopes; assembly: GCF_053919585.1. Classification (NCBI taxonomy): domain Eukaryota; kingdom Metazoa; phylum Mollusca; class Cephalopoda; order Sepiida; family Sepiolidae; genus Euprymna; species Euprymna scolopes. The sequence continues at coordinate 158,252,268 of NC_136484.1, read as the reverse complement.
CTGGGTTCAATAACAGACTACAGAAAATGGACTGTTGTTGATGAAAGTATGATAAGTTATGAAAAGGAGGGGTTTGTAAAAAGATAGGTTTTGATACTGAAAAATTTCACCCTAAGCAAAATATGATGAAAGTAAAGGTAATTTTCGCCAAAATATATTTTTTGTGTCAACTTTGTTTCCATTCATAGTCAAGAGTGACCAACAGAATGATGTTTCCTTACAAAGAGAAAATTTTATATATATAATAATATAAATATACAAGAAATAATTGTTACCATAGTCAATAAAAGTTACTTTTATGGTAGAAAAGTTAATGAGTTTGTATTTTTAAGTAGTTTGTAAAAAAAAAAAAATAATAATAATTCACGAACCGGTTTAAAAAAAATAAAAATGGCAGCAACTTTGAAATGGAGAGCCCGTTTTCAATTTGAAGGAGTGGCACCTGAGCATTCTGTGTTAACAATTTAAGATAGTTCCGTCAACGTAAGGAATATTTATAAACATATTTTAATGTTTTCCGTTATTTTGTGTTTGAGGAATATTCGATTATGGCATGTGTAGTTTATATAAAAATTCATTTAAGTAGTTATCGCCTCAAATTTCGTTTTAATTTCGGTTCGCTGACATTATTTCAAGTAAAGAGCATTAAACACTATTTCAAAAAAAAAAAACAGGAACTGAACTTTTATTTACTATGGTAACGTTTATTTCTTGTATATTTATTTTTTCGGGTAGTCGTTTGTTGGCTTTTCTGCTAAACACTTTTACTAAATAATATCGAACAAATATCGAAAAACAAAGAAACAATAACAGTTTTGAAAAATAATGAAGCTTTATTTTAGTAAAATAATCCGAAACAGCAAAATGGGATATTAAAAAAGTAAACACGTAATTACTTTAGCTTTTAAAGCAAAGAATCGATATAAATATGAATAAGAAGAAAATGACGCCCTTTTCAAGATGAACAGCTTCATTTCAGTTTTACAGTATTAAACGGTGTAGTATTGCGCCGTCGAATTCAGGGTTGTACTATTGTAATGTAAAGAACACGCAGAAAGGGTTGTAATCAACTGAATTCCTTCTAGTACACTGACCAAAAAGCTTAAACAGATATATGAATAAAAATGAAAAGGTTATGTAAATGTTTTTAAAAAGACACGTAATCACGTGAGCAGGATTTTTTCTTCTTTTGACACGATACCAAGTAACGCAATTATTTTTATTATTTATCTATTTTCCAAAGGTGCCACGTGCAAGTGGAGAAGAAAAAACAGAGTTATGCCAAATTTGTGCCGAGAATTGTCTAAAGTTCCTACTTTTTTTGGCTTTCACTTTTATGAGAACGTGAATTTATGAGGATAGATTTATTCGACACAATATGATTCAACTCAAAAACATAAATAAAAGGTAGCTTGAATTTAGATTAAAGTAAAAGTGTTATTGTGGACCCCCACCCTTTTAAAAACCTTGTTAAACTTTGTGACATATTTACATTCAATGGAGGTCAGGCGCGAACGAACACCCCATAATATTATTATACAATATTTCTTCAAACTGAAGCATAATTATCAAAATATATTTACGCAAATAAATATAAGAAGTCTTTGTTAAAGTTTGTGCCATATTTTAGTTTTATTTCATATACCATCCCTATTTAAGTTACAACATATTATCAAAATATTCTTATGTACATCTATATCAAAAACTCTTGTAAACGTTTTTTTTTTCATTTTTATTTCCAAACTTTGTGGGCCATGCGCGTACGCATATCGCACAATTTTTATGACCCACCATTCTGCAGGATCAAACATACCCATTCCTGATCCTCGATACATCTTCTATATTATACGTAATCAGTTATTAAAAATAGTCAATAATATAGGAGCCTATTCGTGACAACACACACACAGAGAGGGACACACACTTTCAGCTTTATATAATTGGTGTATACATATATATGCATATATACACATACATATACATATATATACATATATATACATACATAAGTACATGTATATATACATATAAATACATATATATATACATATATACACACATATATACATATATACACCTATATATACATATATATGCATATATATACATATACATATATATAAAAATATATACATATACATATATATGCAAATATATACATATATATAAAAAATATATATACACATATATATTTATATATACACATAAATATATTTATATATACATATATATATTTATATATACATATATATATTTATATATACATATATATATATTTATATATACATATATATATTTATATATACATATATATATTTATATATACATATATATATTTATATATACATATATATATATATATTTATATATACATATATATATTTATATATACATATATATATATTTATATATACATATATATATATTTATATATACATATATATATTTATATATACATATATATATTTATATATACATATATATATTTATATATACATATATATATTTATATATACATATATATATTTATATATACATATATATATTTATATATATACATATATATATATTTATATATACATATATATATTTATATATACATATATATATATTTATATATACATATATATATTTATATATACATATATATATTTATATATACATATATATATATTTATATATACATATTTATATATACATACATATATATTTATATATACATATATATATATATTCATATATACATATATATATATTCATATATACATATATATATTTATATATATACATATATATATTTATATATACATATATATTTTTATATACATATATATATTTTTATATACATATATATATTCATATATACATATATACATATATATACATATATATTCATATATACATATATATATTCATATATACATATTTTATTTATATATACATATAAATACATATATACATATAAATACATATATATCTATATTTATATATAAATATATATTAATATATGCATATATACATATATATATTCATATATATACATATATATATTTGTATATACATATATATATTTATATATACATATATATATTTATATATACATATATATATTTATATACATATATATTTATATACATATATATTTATTTATATATATTTATATACATATATATTTATATACATATATATATTTATATACATATATATATATATTTATATACCTATATATATATTTATGCATATATATATTTATATCACTTATATGAGTGATTTTTCTGACAAAGGGTGAAGAAAAAGCTGCTTAAAGGTCGGTAGTACTTGGTGACCAGTAGTCTGAGATGTCGGGAATTGTTCTGTCTCTGTCTGTCCTTGTGGCCATGTCACTAGTAAGGGTGCTGGAGGTAAACGTTTGTCTGGGCTGACGTTATCCGCCTGATAGTCAGGGATCCGAACCTTGGATTAACTACCAAGGAGGCTGTCCTATCAGCAGGCGCAAAGTACTGGGACTGCTGTATTGCCATTTGGTGAGTGGATCTGGACCATGCAGTAGTCTCTGGTGGGGCCTCTCGATGCCATACTAGTGGGTAATTATTACGGCTTTACCTTTTCGTGTGCCACAAAAAAAATTTCCTGTCTTTTTCTCTCTTACCTTCCCTCTCTGGACTGCTCTAACCAAGTATGCCGACCTATTCCACAAATCCCAAAACCTCAACAGGAAATATCTCCAGAATAAAAACTCGATTAAACCTAGAACCCCATCTTCCAATGTAGACCCCTACTACCAGGTCTCCTTCTCCAACATCAGGGGTCTACGTTCCAACCTTCAAAAGGTTGAAACCCAATTGCAGGAGATGAAACCGGACATATTATTTCTAAGTGAAACTGGAATAGGGCCGACCACTTCCCTAGATGAGTTCATAATTAACGGATACTCAAATTTAACAGCTAAATCTGACCCCCAAGATCGCCATGGGCATGGAATATGTGCCTACATTAAGGATGGCTTCCCGTGTAGCTACCAACGTAATAGATGCACTGAGACTAAAGCTGCTTTCAGGTCTGCCAGCAACCACTGTAAAAGAGTAATAAAAAATGCAAGAGAGCTATATGCCCAGTCTGTTAAATCCAAGGTAGCTGATCAGCGGCTTGGATCCCACCAGTTTTGGCAAATAACAAATAGGATCCTGAACAAAAGTGTGCGTTCTATCCCAACCATTATCAATGGACCAGAGGTCATCTCGTCAGCGTCAGACAAGGCCAAACTATTTGCAAAGAACTTTGCAGCTAATTCTACCCTATGCGACGAAGGCCATCAACTCCCCAAATTTCCTCCTATAACACAGAACAAGCAAGGTAACATACAAATATCCGTGCATGAGGTCGCCAAGCTAATAAAGAACCTAGATTCCAGTAAAGCAACTGGCCCTGATGGCATCCCAATTATAGTGTTAAAAAAGCTTCAACAAGAACTTGCTCCCATACTTACGAAACTATTTAAACGCTGCCTTAAGGAGAAGTGCTTTCCGACTCCCTGGAAGACCTCATCAGTTTGCCGTGTATTTAAGAATTCAGGTGATAAGTCATCTACCTCTCAATACAGACCTATAAGTCTCCTGTGTGTTATGAGTAAGTTGCTGGAATCCATATTAAATAGAGAAATAGTCAACCACCTCAGCAGGAATAACCTTCTTAGTGACACAAAATATGGTTTCCGCTCTGCAAGATCTACCGCAGATGTGCTGACGGTTATATCCCACAGGATTAGTGAATCTTTTGACAAAGGCTTCCTTTCTAGGGCAATTGCTCTTGACATATCAAAGGCCTTCGACAAGGTATGGCATAAGGATCTACTTCACAAGATTTCCAGCTACGGTACAACTGGAAATGTTTTCTCAATCATTAAATCTTTTCTCTCCGATAGGCTCATAAGAGTAGTGGTAGATGGACAAAAATCGGAGGCCTGCAATATACATACTGGAGTCCCTCAGGGGTTAATCTTGGGCCCAACTCTCTTCCTGATCTACATCAATGATCTCCCTAAACACATACTTAAATCATTCGTTGACATCTATGCTGATGACACAACCATCTACGGCAACACATCAAAGGCTGTAAATGACAAAGTTCTCTCTGATTCTCTCTCCTCTGATCTCGAGCGCGTGGTTCAGTGGGGGAAGATGTGGCTGGTTACCTTTAATGCATCCAAAACCAAACTCCTATCCTTACATCATCAACGCTCTGATCCCCAGCTGGCATCAATTGTGATGGATGGCTCTCGTCTGGGTGAGGTCCCGTGTTTTGACAAGCTTCTGGGTTTGACCTTTACTCCTGATCTGAAATGGAACACGTCTGTTGCCAAGGTCGCTGGAAAGATGGTGGGATCGTTCTACCGCTCCAGAAGATATCT